>NW_017100686.1:583177-600734 GCF_001263275.1 Habropoda laboriosa | reverse complement strand
GTTATTTTAGCTTCGCTGTATATAACTTGTAATTCGATCCAGCGAGTATTTATCAGAATGATATTATTTTTAGAAAGAGACGCGAATCCAGCCGGAAAGCAGGGACAAAGATTTGGCGGAGCTGGTTGGCAAATGGCGGAACAACGGAGAGGCGCTTGAACCAAAATGGCGAGACGGCGATACGATACCGCTGCTTCCGTTCTCTCAATTCTCCCGATACACCAACAGCGAAGAGGAGGAGGACGATTACGAACGTCGCGAAATGGAGAAGCATCGTCAGAGCAACAACGGGCGAGAGAATTTCGTTCGTTCAAAGAGTAACCCTCAACTCTCTTACGACTACCAAGAGAAACACGAGTCGACGGGCGGGAACAGACGTGGATATCGAAGACGAGGAGTTCCGTTGCAAAAGGGAAATCGAGGCTGGACACGGGAAAATCTCGGTTTGACTGCGTTCGAGGAGAAGAAGGAAACGAACAATAGGAAAGTTGAACAAAGAGATGATTTTACGGAGGATAACGATGACAGAGGGCCAACGTCGAACAGATATCGAGAGTACTTCGAAACTCGACCGAATAACTACGAGTTCAACGACGAGGAATACTTGAAACCTCGGCCGAGAAAGAGGAGGCCTCCGCAGAATTACGAATTCGCTCTGTCCGAGAACGAGATGTCGTCTATGAACGAGAAAAGACCGGCGACTACTACGGAAAGTCATTCGGGAACTGCGTCAGGAGGCGGTCAATTTGTCCAGAACACCATGGAGCTGAAGTCCCTGTTGAAGATGCAGCAAGAAGAGGGTTTGAGCTTGTCCGAGGTATTGCAACGGAGGAATCTAACTCTAGACGACCTGCTGAAAGGCAAAACCGAAGTGATCAATGCTCTGAAGATGAAGGACGTCGAGGAGGAGGAAGGAGAAGATTATGTCGAGGAAGCGATCAAGATAATGTCCAATTCCTTGTCGAAACTCTCTACAACTACGAAGAGACCGGTGAAGCTGAAAAATTTTTCCAAAGATGAGGAACAACTCGTAATTTCGATCGTTCCCACGGGTCCTGGCTTGCCTAACAATCACACGAACGTTATAAAGGAATCCTCCTCGAGTGGTACGAGTATCGGTGAAATGTACTCGGAGGCTGGAGAAAACAGAACCGCTGGAAAATCGATTTTCACTAATGCGAAACATCCGCGAAACAGAGCTACCACAATGATTACAACATCGATGCCACCGGTTGCAACAAATTCCATGGAGCTATTGCAAGCCGACGACGCAGCTGCCGCCGTTAAATTACAAAGCAGTGGCGAAATCAAAGCCGAGAATCTCGACCAGGACGAAATTATGGAATTCTCCGATTTCACCGACTACAAGAAGGGACAAATCGGCGCGTCTCCTGTTTGGCTGACGATGCAAGACGAGTCTTCCGTGGAACATTTGAAAATTCACTTCGAGGACACGACGAGAGGCTCGACGTTGAGCATCGAGAAGATATTAAGTACCACCACCGAACGTTCAAACGCGACTAGTAATTTTTCAATAATCTCAGACAACGAAGAACAGTTTACCGACGAATCGATCAACAGCGACAAGGGTGTAAAGTTCGACGACGAAGAGGAACAAAGAGACTATTACGATACGTCATCCGAGAAAGAATATCAACGCAATACACCGACGATGATGTACTACGATTTCGAACAGAACACGCAAATCGGTAGCTCTATCGATAAGACTATAATACAAGAGATTAAATCTGCGTTGGACGCGATATCTGAAAATGGTAACGTTACCGTGAAGAATCACGAAAGCATTTCAAAGGAGCCACCGCCTAAAAATCATCAGGATGTAAATACGAGCGAGGAAAAAAGCTACGACGACGTTGTGTCGGAAGTGGAACCGGAAGCTCGAGCAGACATTTTCGAACTACTTACTTCTGGCTCCGCCGGAAGGAGACTCGAACGTCTGCTTAAATCGAGGAACATGAGCTTGGAGGAATTGATCGCGTTGAGACAGAGAGGCTTTAGTAAGGTTCATCTGGCTGACGTGTCGCGAATTAGAGCGCACAAGTTGAACGACGAATACCGAATAAAATTCACCACTCCGTTACCATCTAACGAGAATCATTTGCGACAGTCTACCGAAAGTGTTACAAGCAGTAGTGACCCGATACTAAAATCGATGAATTTCGTTCACCCTGAAGAAAGTAAGACCGAACGATTGTTCGACAATTTAGAAAAGTCTAGAACCAGTAACGAAGACGATGCGGTGAAAGAAAATGAGAAGGACGACATCGTCGAAGAAAGACATCGTACGGTACAAATTGTCGATCTATTAACAACTTTTGGTTCTCTGCCGTTCGCAAAGGACATTCAACGAGACTTCGCGGGCGAGTACAATAACGAAGATGAGAGGAAGTTATCTCCTGTAGAGAATAACACCTTCGACGTGGTGTTTGTAAAAGACAATACGGAAACGATACTTGGCAAGAACGATACTTCGAATGTTATTCAATCCGGTTTCGTTAAAGAGGTTGTTAAGCAAGAACCGAGTTCCGTTGATATTCAAACTGTTTACAGCGAAATGAGTAACGTTTTCGACAAAGAAGAGAATTCAGGTGAGAAGGGAAGGACTTTGTCGAAAGTGAAACCGAGTATAATAGCTAGTGGTGCTATCCTTAGCATGACACTTGTGGTTTTCCTGGCGATATTCATCATTTGCAGAATTCGACAGAAGCGGAAGTATAGGTATAGAAACACTTTCTCCAGAGCGGTGTTTCAAGGTCCAGTAATGGCGGCCAGGAAACTGTCCAATTCGAGCAGCTTAAGCACTGTGATGGTAAACGTGGTCGCTACATCGACCACCAAAAGATCAAACAAAGTCGAAACTCAGGAACCTACAAAAGACGGAGAAATGAACTCCAAGATTGACATCGACAACGATTCGCTAGACGCCAATGACAGCTGGGAGACCATACCTGATTACATGAAATGAACCGTGATACTGTCCTTTTTTTAGACAAAAGAAAAAAACAGTATTCCCATATTTATGTTAAGCTAAACCATACACATATCAAAGGCTGATTGTACACCTTCAGTTTATAAACTATACTTCGAACAAAAGACATGAAATGCTACCGAAAAATTGATCACTGGTTACCAATGAAATGTTTTTGTTAGAGTTTGCAGACTGATTTCACAGACAACGGCATTTTGTACATACGATTGCATAGAGCTTCTGATGACTTTTAATGTAACAGCTGGTGGAATTTAATGTAATTTAAAACATCGGTTAGTTAGTGTTAGCGCAACTCTTTTATATACGCTCTTATTTCGGAGTTGATCCCAATATTAAAAGATGTCAGAAGTTTGTCCAATATTCTAAACTTATCCTTTTAAATTGATGGACATAGAGTGAAGCATATTTATTTATATAGATAGCTCGTAAGTGAAATAAATTACCTTTTGTATAAAATAGAAAAGTATTGCAATTGTTATTCATTACTCACCAATATCTTTCATAAGTAAAAACATCCCTGAGTATAGCAGACACAGCATTATTGTTGTTTTGAAATACCTTATTAAAATAGGAATACTGTCTTGCTATACTTCTGCATTGTTTCAAAGCGACCTCTGCAACAAAAAAAAAATTAAAATTTTTTTATTATTTAGTATCTAAAGGCGAAACAAATTGAAAATTGAAATAGTTAAAATAATACGTTTGTTTGACGAATTTGCACAAACATTTACCTAAAGTAGGACTGCCTTTAAGTTCAACCATATCAGCAGCAGTCATGTATAACACAGTTGAATAAGTGATAGGAAGGATATCCAAATAAGGCTTCCATTTAGAATTTTCTTTGTGTCTCTCGATAAGGAGTGCGATCGCGAGTGCCACTTGAGGCATATGGTGTATCAATGGATCATTCTGAAGAGCAGTCAACTCTGGTGCTGCATTATGAATACTGAATATCAATCCCCTAGGTATCCTTAAAATTAACTCATTCTCATGGAAATTATGTTCTGCTTTTAAGCCTAAATCGTATCCAGGAAACTCCGACACGCTCGCTCCATTTACATTCGCGTCGTTCTCTTTAAGCCAATTTATAAATTGTCCAATCCCTTGGGATCGTTTTGGTAACTCTGTCTTCATTTCCTCCAACCGTTTAACCTTCTCCAAAATTGTTGATATCGCCACGTAATTGTCCCATAATTGCGTTACGTACGCTGAATTAATGCTCACTGTTTGGAGAAATAAATTATTAGTATTATTTTTAAAAGTAGACATAAAACATTGTTAAATAAAACGATTTTCTATTTTCTTAAAAAAAAAAAATGAGGTTAAGTGGGATACATATTCCACGATTCTTAGCGTTTAAACAATTTCACGTTCGAAAAATTATTTTTCATTCCGTATCGAAACATTTTTCTTTATCTTTCAACAATCATAGGAAAATTGAATACGGCTGTTAACATTGCACAGCTGTGTGTGTATATATGTATATACAGACACATGTACGATATATATATACGTACGCATGTATAAAAGTTATATATTCGTAAAAAACAAATACTTACAAACAAATAGTTTTTCGCACAAGGCATTTATCTCGTTTCTTTTCACTAAAGATAATTGCCTTTGAGGTGGAACGTGTTGTTTACTTTTACAGGACGCGTGAGATTTTCTTCTGCCCATGTTTGTACTATCTCACGGCACTGCCGTGACTTCTCCTCACATTTAGATACATTATAATGCGTAACGCGCGCCTACAACTGGCAAGAATAAACACTTTTTGTCGAAACGAAAATAGAATGTTGGACGCTCTACCTTCTTAGATTCGAGCAACATAACCACAAAACGACAGAGCGGAGCTACCTTCGTTCTCTATGTATCACTAACTCCACTGCACTTTATTGATTTTCAATTTCTGTCAGAGGTCACCTACTTTCGCAATTACACCAAATTCCGTGTCAGAATCACTCTTGATCATTCTTTTTTTTTGTTTCTCGGGAACAAACATGCCTATGACGCTTTACTCAACAAACTCAATATGTATTCAACATTAATATCAATTTTATCATTGTATTGCCATAACAACAAATAACTTTGTTTCATCATGATCAAATATATTACTAAGACGACATTTTTACGATATGATACGTCCCTTTAAAAATGCATACACTAACATACGAGCGCACGTTCATGTGTATGCATATTCATTAATTTAATTATCTCCCTTGTTTTTGTACTTCCCTTAAATTATTTAACAAATAAATATAATAGGGTAAAAAGTAATACATAAAGCATTAATGAAATAAGTTTCTTTTTTCCTTTTTTATATAAGATTTGTATTGTACAAAGTATACAAATAAACAGATGATTTGATGAATCTTTAGGAATAAATTTATATTGCCTTTATATTGTACCTATAAAGTTATCATTAAGGGGAGTCTAAAAACGTAGATTAATCATGAAATAGTTATCTATAAATGTAAAATAGAAGTTCAGTTTTTACTTTACCTCTTTGTACGTACATTTATAAATATACAAGCATATTATTCGTAACAGGAAATCATGAGAACTTCTATTACACGTCTACAATAACGGATATGTTAAATTGTACGAATCAAATTGTTAATAGTCGTAACACTTCCCGTTTTAACTATACAAAAAAGAACAAATAAAAATAAAGAATTACATTTTTTAAATGTGAAACTTAAAAAGTTACAAACAAAATAAAGATTTGGAGAAAGATTGAGATAATTTTTAAAATCATCCATTAGTTGTTTAACATTTATTAATTTGATATAAAATTATTTGGAATACTCTTATTAATAATTATCAAGGCTACTAACAGCCGTGAATATCTTTATATTTAATTCTATAAAATTCATGTTTCGTATTTAACATAAAAAATATTTTCTTTCATATATTTTAGTCGTTTACTAGCACATTTTTAGAACCTCCTTAATGTTTATAAATTATTCGGCTTGAGTACAACTAAAAATAATATAATAAAACAATTATTTGAATTTCCCCGCTGCAAAGTAAGGTAACTAATTTTAAATTTTTTTTACAAAAAGCAACGAACCGAAGTATTGGTGACAAGTACGACGTATTTAAAAATAACAAATTGATATAAATAATTCATATCGTATAATTAAAAAATATAATTTACTTAACACTACACACGAACTAATTTTCACATTACTTTAAAATTACTAACGTAATTCTTCTATAATAAAAATTTTGGATATTTTTTTCTTTTATTATTTCATTATAAATTTTAATTTTACATTATACTGTTATATCACTTATGTAAACAGTATGAAATAAATAATAAAAAAAGAATGAGGAAAGGAGAAACGAAATATCTAGAACATTTGATAGAAATTCAAATACCCTGGTTGAAAGGGTATTTGAAAGCAAGTTATCATAATTATGCAACTTGTACGAAGTACAAATAAATCACTATATCTTAATATTATAGTTGATCACGCATTATACAGAATCATAAGTATATAATATATGTTCTACAATATTATCCATAAACTTCGTATTTCTTTGCAGCGGAAAATTCGTATCTTAAATATTAAAGATACACATACAATTACAGTAATATATAGCATTATTTATACAGCCTAACCTCTAACTAGAGCCTTATAGACCACATGATTCTCTTCTTCACTGCTACCTGAATAGAAATTTATCGAAATCCACGTATCACGAAATTAAAACTACAATTTCTTTTCATTCAATGCGTTGTGTATGTCATAGGAGTTTTACACGTTTGTAAAAATTGGAAATTATATATAATTTATCCCCCTTAATAAATGTGTGCGATATATTTGTAAATCTTAACTTCATATAATTATTTTTAACATTTACATCTTTTGTTTGTATTTCAGGCATTTCTGTTCTCGTAGATACACATTACAGTATACCAAATAACTTGTGGATCACATATTAAAAATAGTCTATAGGTGTTGAAACTTTTATGATTTTCAAATGATTTGCACAAGGATACCAGCCTCTCATGAATTTTGCTTTGCAGCCAAAATAGCACGCGATGCATTTGTGGTCCCCTGTTTTTGTCACTAAAAGCTTCAAAAAGAACAATAATTGTGATTACTGTAGTGTATCGATACACTATTCAAGGGGAATTATTAGACTACAAAACGCATGGTACATAAATATTAAATTACTTTTCATCCAATTCATAAGTATTGGAGTAAATTGTGCAGACACTATGGAACCAACTTTACAAAATTTCTAATTCTTTTATATCAGGTATTTTTCCTTTTTAATATCTGTATTTATACACTTTGTTTTATTTCCTTCTATTGTGTAGCAGTGTCTGAAATGCTTTGCCGCCACGTAGCATGAAAAGGAATCTTCAAGATTTTAACCCTTGTTTTAGGCAATGCAGTTAATAAAAGTTTTTGAAGTTGCGGCAATGGTAATATATCCACCTGAGGATTTGTTAAATTTGGTTGTTTATCATCGCCTGAAAAGTACAAAAAAACTTGTAAAATTAGTTAAAAAACAATTTTTTCACATACAATACACATTCGTTTTGCAAAATACCTTTTTGATTGTCATTTTCATCCTCAACATCTTCTATTAATTTTAAACAGGGTACCGGTTTTAAAACTGGTATCGAGTCGCCAGTGACTTGTTTACGCATTAGATTACATTGATCAACAAATAATTCTGTAACTCTAAGTAACTCAAGTGTAACACCCCATACAAAATGTGTCAAATTATTTGATAATTCGGTAACTCCTCCAAGCACCATATTATTAGACGTTGCCGACTGAGATATGTAAGTTGGTATAATTAATAGCCTTTTAATATTTTTACAATTTGCAAGACATTTATCAAAGCCATTTTTCACGTCGAAGTTGACCAATTCCATTTGACTCAAATTTTGTAATTTGGATACACCATCCAAAATGTCAAAAGTACAACACAACCCTTGCCCTTTTTCAAGTCTGAGGCGTTCCAATTTTTGTAATTTTATCAGAACTGTAGTACCAAATTTGTCTGGAAAATCTGAACATTCACCCAATTCTAATGCTTCCAAATTCACTAAAGCTTGTATAATATCGATCCTCTTCTTCCCAAGTTCCTTAACTGACGTTAAACTCTAGAATACATATTCAATTTATATACGAAAGGCTCGAAAAACTAGGAATAATACTAAAAAATAACTAACTACACATACCAACTGTGTTAACTGTGTTAGTTCTTGTAAAGGTGTGAGATCTTCTTGTAGAGACATTCCACTTATTGCTTTAAGCCTTAATTCTTGACAACGCTTGAGATTTCCAACAGACTCCAAATTTAAGGAATCACATTTTATTGACATTGCACTCAATACTTCCAACTGAGGACAACTCTTAATAACTTCTTCAACAACCATCACAGGGCATTTACATAATTCTAATTTAACGAGGCTAATTACACGTGGTATTACTAGTAAAAACTTTTTCCAAATGCTATCGGATTCTCCTGCTACAAGCATTTTTCGGAGATCTAAATGTTGAGTACCACGCCTCTGTAATGTATCTGCTAAACCATCCCAGTCTGTTACTTGACTATTTTTCATTCGTACAGTTTTCCACAGTGATGGATGTGCCGCCAAGTCTCGCCACATTTTACATACTCTTGCAGCACGGAGTAATTCTTGAACCTTAAGATATTGGAAAATGCGCAGTAATGCATGATAACCAGCACAAACTGAATCCATAAAATGTTGTTGTTGTTCCGTTTCCTGTTGATTTTGTTTTCTTCTGAAAGTATTAAAATAATATTTTTAAATAATTTCTGTAAAAGATACAGGCCTATATAATAAGGGTATCATATTCTACACATGTATAATGTTGGCTACAATTTTCTTTTAAATAAAAAATTAATTTTACATTACTATAATATGAAATCTTTATAATTTCGAAATTCATTCTCAATACGAATTGAAGAACGTTATAATTTTTTATAGAGGCTTTTAAAGGACCAATGATTTACAACTATAATGCCAACAATTGTATATTATATCAAATAAGAAATGTATAAAAGCCTCTGAAAAAAAATTCAAAGATTGAATATCTGTTTATTTTAAAATAGAATGAAGCCATAGAAACAAAAAACAAACATAAATAGAGGAGGTGGAAAGTAATAAGGAACAAGGATTTTAGGATGTTTTTGGGAAAACGCACTAAGACTTTTTTGTGTTTCAGCTCGCACATGTCTTTATATCTGTAAATATAAAAAGTAAAAATGAATTAGATTTTTTCCACTGAAGCACTTATCAGTAACTGTATTTGCAATTGTAGCATGAATGTAAATAATATATGCAATGATTATCCAATTTTTTGTATACATTTTTAGGAAAAGTTGTTAATTAGAATACAAAGGTTTACTTTGATACTACAATTACACAATACCTGCAAGAACCAACGATGTGATTGTTTCGTTCATTTTTCACATGTCTCAAAAATTTGGCCGCATTTCTAAGAAGCTAAGGCAGTGTGCTTCGATCACAAGATAAAATCAAATTCATTTTTCACCTCGAACTTTTATATTTTCAAATATAATAAACATCGGTATATATTGCATTTACAATACTGTTTATATAAATTTTGTATGAAACGAAAAAAAATATATATACAACTGTGTATATATTATCTTTTTTTTCACAACATTCCACAGTATTATTTTTTAGAAACAGTATTACAAAATTCATAAAAATATTCAAATAAAATGAAATGTATTTCTTAACATGTATATGATACGAAATTAATCATGGAAAAAATATATGTATATCTTGTAAATACAATATGTACAAAGCAACTGCCAAAACCTCAAAAGAGAGTTGCCTTAACTTATTTGAAGAAAATATTTAAAAAAAGGAAGTAAAAGAAATATGTCGATGCGTTGAGAAACAAGTACTTACTTGCTACTTATTTGAACTGTACCCAAACTACTTGTCACAAATTGCTGTGTGTCTACTTTAAGTAAATCATTGTTTGTACTAGTTGTGTTTGAATTATTTATTATAGTCTTCCTTTCGGGTGACATATAACTCACTGATTTTTTGGTTTCTACTGCAAGGTCTCGCGTATTGAACAAATCATTCTGTAATTTATTTGTTTTATCGCTACTATTACATGTTTCTTCAGTTTCCTCCATCACAGCACATGGTGTACATTCTGTTTGTGATACATCTCTCGACATATCTTTGTCAGTTAACTTATCAAGAGCATCTTTCCCCAAAAACTTTGTTGTTAATGGAGTGCGTGATTTTATAGATATAGAATTTTCAACAGTGTTTGATGTATCTGTAAGTGAATTATTCTGAAGTATAGGAGCTTTATCGCCAATTTTAACAGATTTCACTGTTATAGCTGGTTGAACAGCCATAGCATTATTTTTTGGCACAACAATGTATCTTTTGCCTCCCATCAAAGCAATATTCTGGGCTGGTTTTGGTAAAACTCCATCATGACTTTGTAAAAATTCATTTTCTGTTTGAGCAAACCAACTGCTGTCTTTTTTATCCGAATTTAAAGGGGAATGTGATGTTGCAGAGGATGTTTTTGAAACTTTAGTAGTATTTTGAGACTGTAAATCTGTATTATCAGATTTTGGAATTCTTTGAAGTTTTGGTGGATTTAGATTTACTTGATGTTTTGATTTTGCACTTTGTGCACCTAACATACTAATTGGTATCAATGGAGGAGGTGTCAAAGATGGATTTGTTTGAGATTGATGAGATTCATTAGTATCTTGCTGACAGTTCTACAACAAAATTAACATCATTTATTTAAAATGTAATTACTGTCAGCCAGTATGTATCCAACAATTTCTATTTAACTGCTTTGAAATATACTCAATAATAAATAAATGTAAAATAAAACTAGATTCAGCTAAGTGATAAACAAAAACAATATTCAAATAACAGATCTTAGAATGGAGAAACAAACTATATTGTTTAGATGATAAATTATAAAGAAATGTTACAAATATTTAATTTATAACACAAAAACAATTCAACAGATTAAAACAAGCTTAAAAAAAGACTTTTTATTACAAACAACCTACCTTGCAAACATAATCATCACTTCCTGCAAATTCCATACCATCAACACATTCAGGATGATATAAACAGAGACAGACGCGACATTGTAAGCTTGGTATCAACCCCATACTTGTAGAACATCTTATGCTGCATGGTTCTTGAACTTTCGGCCTGTAAGATGTGCGTTGATTGGGGAAAGGGATTAAGGAATCAAACACAAAATTTAAATAAAGGATTTAAGGATAAAGAGGATAAAGGAGAATACAGTTATGAAAAATATAGAAGGAAAGTTTGAACTATCTCAGAATAAAATCTTAAACTTTGTAATTACATATGTTTGCTCTACAGCATGCATTTCAACATTTACTAAAATGATATCTGCTCTAATTTATTTTCTTATTTATAATGTTAAATATGTAGATTTCTTCAAATAAATCATTTAAAATAACATTACTACGTTACGATTAAATGGAACAATTTCGTTACAATGGAAATTGAAGTTAATATTATTTTTTTCAAATTCCAATTTGCTGTAAATTCTTCATTGGGCCTTTTCAAAGCACATTAAACATGATTGTTATGGTGTTTAG
The DNA here is from genome assembly GCF_001263275.1 of Habropoda laboriosa. NCBI lineage: Eukaryota > Metazoa > Arthropoda > Insecta > Hymenoptera > Apidae > Habropoda > Habropoda laboriosa. The sequence goes on along the minus strand of NW_017100686.1, from coordinate 589,072 downwards.
CCACTAAGCGTTTAGGATACCCTTGAATATTGCAAATTAATCGCAATCATACAAGTAAAGAACAATTAAAAGAATCAGGTACTTACGTTAATTGCCTTTTGGGTTTGGGGGGCAGTGGTTTTTCTACAGGTAGTTGACTTCGCCTTGTACTCGTAGTCCGTTGAGGTGGAAGCATTTCACTTTCTTGAGGGGGTGACTTTATTTCTGCTATGCATATTTGAACAAAAATTCTGATAAAAATAACAATTTTTCATACGAAAAATTATAAGTAAGCTTATTTATTAATAACTCAGTTTAATTGTCTATTACTTATTAGAATGAATTATTGGATGACACATATAGTATGCCATTTTTCTACTTTTAAAATTGTACAGATCATAAACTTAAATTGAATTACTCTATGTATTACAATTAGTAATAGAAGAAACATTTTTTGCTTAACAAGTGCAACAATTTTATTAATTAATCTTAGCAAATTGATATAACAAGTAGTTAGCAAAATACAAATGATAATAAACACTGCTTCACATTGATATAAATGCATACTTATTTGGGGGGTTTTCTTTGCAGGCACTTTCACTTTAAACCCTGTTGATGCAGCTTTTGGTGATTTAGCAGCTGCTTTTGTAGGCAATGATACAGGTTCTTCTATTGCTCTTCTCCCAGGTGTGCCTTTCTTATATCCTACACCTCTCCTTAGTGGAGTTGTAGCTATTCCAGGTCCCTATATTCAAATTAAAATATTTCAGAAAATTTTTATAGATTTTACATAGATTACAATATTAAGTTGTATACCCTTATTCTTTTTGCATCTCGAATAATCTCCTTTTCAGGATCATCAATACCAATTGGTTCTTTGAAGAATGTAAAGTTATCAATAGTTAACTCTTTTGTATTAACTGTAGAAAGAAAAAAAGACAATATCATTGTATTCACTGTAAAATACATTATTATATTTATATATCATAAATTATACTTACGAAATTCTGCAACTTCTCTAAAACTTCTAACTTTCTTTCCCTTTGGTGTATAATAATAGATATCGGCCATTCTTTTGAGACTAGAATCGCTACTTGCTCTAAATACCAATTCTCGTTTCCAACCATACTTGAACGGTTCTTTGAATGCTGGACATGACATATCAACAGCCATTTTTGGTTTTCCAACACTACCTGGACTGACTCCGCGTGTTATACGTGTACCTTTAGATTTTAAAGATGTTGCTGGACTACTGGCTGATGATGAGTTTGTTGACTTAATTGAAATTTCACCTGTTTTTTGTACTTCTAATTCTGACTCCATACTATTTGGTATTCCAACTGAATCTGTTTCAGATTTATCCGATTCTTTCTCTTTCTTTATTTTATCTAAATCTAATATATGTTCTGTATCATAACTATGCATTCTATTGTCATCCGAATCTTCATCTTCCTTTTTGAAATCAAAATTTTTCCTTATACTATATCTAAAGCGTTTTGCCAATTGAGCTTCTGCTACTTCAGCTTCAGCTGTAATAAATTATGTAAATGTCATCTAATTTTTCCTAAATTGTTTTGTCAGAAAGCTATTTTACTTAAATATATCTATATAACTTAAATAAATGATACTTATCAATTAATGCATATTATTATTATCTTATTTGTATAATACAGCTATGTTTAAAAAAATGCCCCATTATATGTAGATTATACTGACAGATACTAGTCAAAAATGAAATATCACAAAAATTTGTGATTAATATTAAAAAAATTTATGAAATAATTAATCCAAATTATTACCTATCAACAAACAGTATACATCTATAAAAACAATGGTTTATTATAATCTCAATGTAAAATTTTCAGTCCTATAATATATTGTCAAGATATACTATAAATGGTTGATAAACAAGCATATAGCAGACATTTTGAATCGAGTATAATAATAATCACAAATACCAATTAGTTTTTTCAGAACATGACTTCCTGGTTCCATTTCATTATCTCCTTGTGTATCAAAGCCATTGAACTCCATAGATTCCTCTGAGCTAAGATCATCGGGTTCCGATAGCTTCCGTTTGCGTCCTTTTGTATTTAATATTGTATCACTTTCAATGGTACTAGTTGAATTAACCTTGAACTTACATAGCTTTCTTTTAGCATTTGGTACCATACCCTTTTTTGATGAACCTTTCATGTCGCCGTTCACCTCCTGACCATCCATTTTAGTGGCAGTTTCCACTTTATCTTGGGTCTCCTGTAGATCCGGCATACTACCAGTTTCTAGGTTAGGATTCTCGCGTGCCCTTTTTATTAAGACTGGCACGATCCATTGTGCGGCCCCTTTGGGACCAAACACTGATCCTACGTACTTCAACGATCGATGCGTGAGGAACGTTGATCTCGTGCTATTCGTCACTTCGTAAAAGACTCCATTAAACGTTTCTACATACAAGCAACCGTACTACAATCCCCTCGCGTCTGGGTACCACAATCCCGCGCTCATCTGTCCGCGAATGCGCACACCATACGCGCAGGCACCACTACGCGCTATTTACACAACCGTCAGGATTTCACTTTGTATGATTTTGAGCAACTCCTCATTACGCTATCACTCTACACTTATTTTCTTGAACGACTAGAAAAATTGTATTATAAGAAACATTACTAATTTTTCTATAAACGTAATTTAAACCTTCTAAGTGAAAAACAGAGTCCTCAGTAGACACGAAGCGTCCGTGAACCACACAACCGGAAATGGCCGGAAAAAATATGCTAAAGCTTCATTTACAATTTGTGTAATTTACAATACAATATCGCGAACACAATTCTAAATTACCAACGATTAGTATTTAATAACTTACATAATTGTGATACAAAATTTTTGCGAATAATGAATTATTTTGTAGCATTTATATAAAAACTGGCACTTTTATATGTAAATATGCTTATTACAGCGATTAACTTAGTGCAGTAATTATTATTCAATATTTATATATTTTACTCAATATTATTTGACAAATAGTTCATATAACTTTTGTATTACTTATTTTATCTATGCGTATAAAAATATAACCCAACAACATTCAATTTCAGAATATACCTAGACGAGTTAGGTGCACCATAACCAAATTATTGTTTGTGGAAATATAGTGGTGTATATACCATTTTGCAACTACGATATTATATAGTGCAAAATAAAGAAGGCAAAGAAGATCTGTAGCGCATAGTAATAAAAGTTCTTGAAGTAATAGTTTAATGAAGATATTATAGTTTTAATAAAGATAATTACTTAACAATGTTATCGGTTTAAAAAAAAATTCATATCTTCCGCAATTGTATGTACAAGGTAAGCATAAAGTTAATCTGCTTGTCACCGATTTGAAATACAATTCTCTTTTACTAATCTGCTTTTAATAATCAACATTTTTTAATAATAAAACAAATATTTAAATCATATCTATTCGTTTCGTTTATTATATATTACAATTTACTGTCAATCGCAAAATGACAAACAAAGTACACATCAGATAAGCTTACTAAAAAGGAGAAATAGATATTGTATAATGTTTCAATTAATTTGCAATTTTTGTATACTTGTCTATCATAAACATCTAATGTCATCAAGAGTATGAAATATGTATTACTGTATAAATATAATTTTGTATACATACAACAAGACCCATAACTAAATGATTTGATTTTTTTTCATGACAATTTAATAGGATAGATTTTTAATTAATATTATTTCTCAGCTTTATAAGAAATTCTTCATATTACTATAATTCTTCATGAAATAAAATTATATTTATCATTATTTAGAAACAAACACATCCTTCAAATGGAGCGTGTTTTGAAAGCTGTACCAGCAGATTTAAGAGTAAAAATGGAGGCACTTGTGCATGATTTAACTTTGGCATTAGAAGAAAGCAATAATAGTGCAAATGTGAGGCGCAGATGGGGTATTAGAAGAAGAGCCCGTTCCACGGGTAATATTCGTAAGTATAAAGCAACAGAAATATAAAAAGATAAAATTTTTTTGCAATACATATATGAATGTATTATAAGTTAATATGTTACGTAAACATTTCTTAAATAGAGACTAAAATGGATTCATACACGTGCATTCTAATCACATTTCTATGAAATCAGTTCCAGTCTACTTCTACAAGGCAGACAGAGGATTGTTATCAAGATTGTCTTTATAGAAACCATATTTCATTACTCAAAGAAGTCAAATTTTATTAATCTTTGAAAAGTAATTTTTAAAGCTTGAAAAACAATAAAGGAATTTGGAAAATAATCTTTAAATAATTATTTTTCATTTCAGCATCACTTCATGTGCACAAACAATCAGATGACAGTTCATCCTCCATTTGTGACATTCATGTTCCAAAAAATAACGCTTCCGCCAAATATCAATCCGACAGCGATGATACAAATCAAACGAAAAGATTTGCACGTTTTTCTAATTCAAACAATGCTAGTAACATTGAAAGTGATTCAGTCAATGAAAATTTTGTACCTAGAATAAATCCAAGACGTAAAAGAAAATTTAAAAGAATGGCTGTTGACTCTGATTCTAATCCTACAACATCTCAAACAATTGCAATGTCAACAAATCTTGCAAACAAAAAGAGAATTCTTCGAGGTGATTGTAAAAATAGATATGGGACAATATGGTAATGTATATTACAGAAACATGTATCTGTATTTAGTATTTACTGGTACAAAATAAAAATGTAAAATTATAAAAAAATAATGTGTTTCAAAACACCTTTTAACCACAGGTGTGGAAAACGTAAAAGATCTTGTAGAGAGCGATCTACAGATTGTGGAATGAGATCGTTAAAACCAAATACAAATACAAAATCAAAGAATCGCATTAAAATGCAAACGGAAGATGGTATTGATTGCTCAAGAATATCTAGTTCGAGCATTTCGTCTAGCGATTCGGAAGCTGGACTTATCACAAATGATGAAGATCGAGAAGGTATTAAAATATTTATACACAACAGTGAATACTGCAATTAATTATTTCTTGCAATTGTAGGAGATGATGAACAGTCAGATTGGATTGGGGAACCAGGTTGGTGGGATGATGGTGAAAGTACTAATGAAGATAAAGTCAATACTGATTCACCATTTCAAATCATGCTACATGGAAATTTTGAACACACAACAATTGAAACAAGAAAAAGCTACAGAAAAAGAATTCAAAGAATTCGAGAAGGTCTAACTGGAAGAGAAATTCGTGCTGGTCGTCGTCATGTTGATAACAAACCTGGATATTCCATTATCACTTCAGCCAATGAGAAAGTTTCGAGATTTTTACAAGATCCTACTCAAAGTGAACTTAGACTACACCCTATGCGGCAGCCTGAGCGAGAAAAACTTCGCCGGCTTGCAAATTTATATAGCTTAAGTTTAAAAGGAGATCTAGGTTGTCCAATTTTATATAAAACTCGACATACTACACAAGCTATTTGTGTAGATCAAGTATCGCTCAACCGATTTTCAGGTTATAAGAGATTAAGAAGAACCCCACAAAATTCGCCAAATTCAGAATTAATAATGCATAATCAAGAACATCAAATTTCTAGTACAAGCTTTGATTCACCAATCATAAGTCCTATATCAAACTTAGATTCAATGCAAGCTTTACCACAATTTGCTCATTTTAAATGGGATTTGAATAGTATGGATATTGAAATTCATGGAAAACCAAAATTACACGATTTTGACCATTCAAAATCAAGTTAAATTAAATTAAGTTTTTGTTAATTCGTTTTTTGAAATAAATTATTTGTGTATATTCATACTGTACTTTTATACATAACTTTTTTAAATTGTACAATTAGAAACATACAACTGTATTATGTAAAAAATTATGCACTTAATGTAAATTTTTGTGTTG
>NW_017100686.1:580037-583140 GCF_001263275.1 Habropoda laboriosa | reverse complement strand
TAGCCATTTAAATATTTTTATTTAATACTTCTTACAATATATACCTGCCTACTATAATTCATTCAAAATATCTTGCATACTACATAAATATCTTGCAAATTCTAAATGTAATTTCTTATTACTCTTTTAATTTAAATAACATCTTTGTTTATGATCAATAAAATAAAGGTAAAATGATATGATAGTAAAATATTGAAAACAATGAACATGTACACTTTATTTATATAATATTTTTTACTTTTTAGCTTCACTTATTTTTTTCTGAGCTGCAAGAGCATTTTCATTAGCAAGCATTTGGAATTCTTCAAATCGTTGGGATATTCTTTGATTCATCTTTAAGTATTTTTCCATACAATTTAGGGCACACGTTTCTTCCTTTGCTTGCACATCTCGTGATGTAAATTCGTTTATACAGTCAGTAAAGCAAGTGTGTATCAGTTTATTATAGGACGCCACAAAATCTCGAACCTAAAGTATAATAATAAAAGTTCTAGTCATTCAAACTTCTATTATTCACATATTTACTTTATGACACATAAAAAATTAGAATTCTTTATATTTTACAATAACAAGTATTAACACGTTAGTAGTTAAATTATCTGTTTTTAAAGCGGTTTTTTTTTAAGGTTAATGTATGAAATAATTACAAATACATACAGATTTAATTTGTTCAGGGTCCACGTTAGTAGGAATTTGCATTGCCATTGTAATGATTTATTTCTTGTTAAAATATTGTATTGACGCAATTAATAAATTATCTTTACACCTTAAATCAAAGGAACTTTCATGAGAATAATTTTAAGGTTAGAAGGAAACTACCGCCTCATGACACGTGCACACTGTATACACATGAATACTACATGTACTTAACATATAATACATACAATGCATAACTACTAAATATTACGGTTTTTAATAGGCAGAGAAGTTTTGGATCTCAAAACTATCAAATATTTCGCTCTGCAATTGTATGTTCGAAAATTCGTCACACTATTGAATTCTAATTCATGGACTTTTCTGAACACATTATAACGTTTACTTTTTTAAATATAACGCAGTTCTCGAAACTACTGACTGTATGAAATAATATTATAGTTGAAATTTTATATATGAATGTGATGTACTAAAAATGATGAAAACTATTCAATATTTATTTAAATAAACTTAAATAAGTATGAAATAATTACATTTTTCAGTACTTACATATATAAAAGTTGAAATTATTGAAATATAATTATGAGATATTAATTGAGAAAAAAACAAGAGAAAAATGTTATGTAAATATGTGTCATATAAATTTATAAATAATATTAAAACAATCAGTGTAAAAACTATTCTCTGTTACGACGCACGATTTGATGTCAGTGAAATTGCATAAAGGACAAAACTACAGTAGAAAACGAGCAGATGTTTTATGTCAGCAGTTGATGATGGTGTTCGGCCAAAGTTTGGTCTTTGTTTCGGATATATCGAGCTCTTTTATTTGGAAGGTAAGATGATAGATTTTAATGTACCTTTTATGTAATCTGTATAATATTAATCAATAATTTTTAACGGTTCCATATAATTTTGATTGTGTGGAATTTTGTAGAACAGCAATATTATATACACATATTATTGTAAAGAAACGAAATATTTAAATTTAAATTGTCTTCTCATATGTATCAGTCTTATGTTACATGCAACAGTAAATGTAATAGAAATAAATATTTAGTATAATATTAAGTGAATTATAGTAAATATATGAATTATTTCTTTTTAATTGAATATTTAAATATTCTTACATAAAAGTAAGAATTTTCTACGTATTAATTTTAAGAAACTCATTTTTATCTATACTGAATTTGCATGAGATTTAATAACTTAGAAAGTAGTATTTTTAAAAACATCTTTTCACCTTATTTCTTTTTATACACCACCATATTCTATTTTATACTGTGCCATTGGTTATGGTAATGATAGAAGAACAAGTGACAAATGAGGGTTTGTTAAAGCATAACTAAATTACTGATTTTGAAGAAAAATCAATGAATTTTTTGGTGCTTCCTAGGATTCAGAGTGGTGATTTTAAGAATTATATACAGCTGAACTACCGAAGTCGGTAAAGTCAATAAATGCAAAAAATTCTCTTCCGTTACAGCTGTAAATAAAGACGTATTACCACAGACGAGGTATAGAATTTGTATACTTCATTTGTGATTTCGTGATCACGTATAATTTTAATTCTGACCCATATAAGTGTTGTAACCTTATTCTATGCTGAATCGGTAACGTTGAGAGTGACACAAGAATGGTAATGAGGCTTACGACCCCAAAATTGTGTGCCCAAAATGCATTGCGTGATAAGTCTATTCTGTACCTCGTCTTGGTTTATAACGATGATCAAATTCATGCCTAATATGCTACTATAAGTAAATTGTTGCTGCAACGGGCACTGCCTTCTATAGATGGCGCGGTATTTCAATATTTCATATTCAGTATTTTATTTAATTCCATTTATTTACAAATTTGTAAACATATTCACATACTTATAAATTTTGTTTATGTGTAATTTTAAGCATTTAGTTATACGCAACAGTAATACAGTTCTATGTTGAAATCAAAATAATATCACATTGAATATTCAATGTTTATAATCGTATTGTCAAATAATATTTTGTGTACTGATGTATTATTATAATTTTACGATTTCAGAAAATTGGATAAAATTAACGAAACAAAGGTTGAGTTATCAAGAGATTTTTAAAAATGTCGCATGATAATCAGAATGTTTCTACAATCGGTAAAATCTCGAATTCCGTAACCAGTAAAAGATCGTATCCGATGAAGTCACAACAAAAATCACTTGCCAAACAGCCAGTGATAAATAAAACTTCATTATCCAAAAATAGAAAATGGTCGAGCAGTTCTAAAACGAAATATCAGCCCATAACAAATATTCTTTTTGAAAATGAAATGAAATCTAAAGAGCAAACGAAATCTATTGGCAAGAAAAACTACGATAACATGAACGACGATGATCCAGTTACAGTATTGGGCAAAGAAATACTGGATTGGAAAATTAACGAGATGTTAACATCTAGAATCGAAGAAAGACTTACGG
>NW_017100686.1:521030-580014 GCF_001263275.1 Habropoda laboriosa | reverse complement strand
GTATGTATACATTATAAAATATCTGTAACATGGTTTTTCCCATATTCATAATTAATTATTTATAATTACATTTTCATTCTTTTCAGTTACTTCCGGTGGAACTACGAAGAGACAAAGCAGTTCTAGCAACATTTTCAGGACTTCTAGAACGTGCGTTGATTTCCCATCAGTAAAGTGAGTACTTTTCTTTTTTACTTCTGTTTACTTGAACTGGATTTTTAATATAAATTCAAAGTTGTTCATTTTACGTATTTCTGAATCGAAGGAAATAATGCATTTCATACATTGTACTTGCAAATTAAACTTGTAAGTCATATTTATAAGTTTAAAATCAAAACTTATAAATCATTAATGTATTTTCAACATGCATTTTGCATTTATAAAAATGAAAAATGTTTCTGTTTTGTGCGCTCGTTTAAGCGCAAATTATCAAATAAGTGTTTTATCACGATGCTACAACGATTGACAAGCGACGTAACCAAGGTAAGTAAAACAAATGTACATTTGTAAAATGTAATTTTTTGCAAAAACAGCGTATTTTAGTAATCGTTCACGTGATAACATTCGAATACGCGCGGTTTCTTTCTTTGCACGATAAAATGTAACCAAGCCGATTGCCATTTGTCGAACACTCAAGAAAGAGGCTTGAGATTATCTTATATAAGTAACTGTAAATGAAGAAATGGGAGGTAACATCGCTGTGTGTATCTGTACGATGCACATAACACAAACGAGAAAGACTACGTCATTCTGGAATTTTCGAAAGTTTCGTCTAACCGGTTTCTGGTTGCACACACACAGTAAGACCTGTTTAGTACTCGCCGGTACTTGTATCAAGATGAACTGCATATGGTGTAGAACATAATTGCGTCATTTATTTATTTTTTTTTTACAATGTTTAGATGAATGTATGTACGGGGTTAGAAGGTTTTGAATGAAATCGATCGTAACATGATAATGGGTATGAAATTATTATTTAAAGTTGCAATTTCACCACTTGTTATGAATAATAATCGTTTTTAAAAATACATAATCGTATCGCGTACAGATAAGTATCCTTATCGACATCATCAGATGTAAATGTTAATAATAATATGATATGTCACAACAATGGTATTTTACGAGTGATAAAAGATTTGTTGTAATCAAAACGAATAGGTACGTTTCGATTTTCGCGCCATTGTGCCGCGATTCGCCACGGTCTGTCACCGTCCGGCATGGTGAACGGTTAACGTGTACGGTCGCAAACTTATTGGGCAACGGTTGTAATTCTTTTCGGTAGTACCGTCACGAATGAAAAATGATAATGAGCATAGTGCTGTAGGTTAGTGAGAACAATAGCCACTTACACTAATCAACGGAGGTGTATGCCGTGCGCGTTCGGTAGTAAAAATATTTTCGGCTATAGCTCGTGTCATGAATGAAGAAACAGCGAGACATTGCCGAATTTGTCCCCGACCATGAAGTCGTTCCTTCGCCGTGACTGAATTTTTGATCTTACGATTAGGTACATACATGTACGCGTCTGTTATTTCGCCGATGTCAGGCTCGTGCGTATCAACAGGCTTCGCTCGTCGAATCACGAGACCCAAGGACATTTTTCAGTCTTGAGTACCCAGCGATGCATTATTCCCCGCTGCGCGCGTTAATAATGGAAACAAAAATCAAATCTTGCGAGGATTCAAGGTCCGCGAGGAAGCAAGACTTCAAGTGCGGCCAGTTCATTCGGATAATGATGTAGGTTAGGTTCCCAGTGGTATATATCGCAAAAATCAACATTCTTCATGAAGCTGAGGTTCGCAAAAAGCGTAAACCGGTTTGCCTCGCGTAAATGGCACACGAGCGTGCGAACGGGAGACAGACGTGAGGAAAGAGACCGGGAGAGAGAGAGATTTTTCTCGAGAATATCCTTAGAAAACGAAACGAATTATTTTAGAAATCAAAATGATTCGTCTTGTTTATCCATACTACGTATATTATCCACCCTCCACCACAAAAGCATTATTGCCATTGTCACTTTGCAATTGATAGGCTTTATTACTTTACCGTATAGTTGATTTATTATATTAAGGCTCTCAGCCATAATAGACCACCAATGCGTATGTTTTTATTTGTCACGCCCCCCTTCCCCCACCCTTTCTTTCGCTGTACTACACACACGCGACGTCAGCTTGTACATACTCAATGTTGTCTGCCCTGCCGGCCTGCATCGTCGCCGAACATGAAATTCTTGTGGAGAAAGCATGCTCAAGCGCAGCCCGGTTCCAGAATGATTGTAAACGCAAGGCCAATGTACTATAAAACGAGAAAGAAGTTGTTCCTGTTCGCCCGTTGAGTAAACGTGAGCAACTAACTTCATTGTTGTCCCATGTCGAGCAAGACGATTTTATTACGATTAAAGTCACGAGGGAACGTTGCGACGCACGTTAATCAAGTTCATGAGAGGTAGACACCGTTTTTTCTGCGTAACACCGACAAGTGACGTCAGATTGTTGAACGTGCTGCTAGCCGACTGTCGCCGACAGACATGAAAATGTTGCGAGGAAAGCACGACTGAACGTAACCTAAATTCAGACAGAACGGCAAGGCCAATATATGTATACACCGAAAGAAAGAAAAAAACTACCAAGGCACAATGCTACATACGTATAAAAACCAACAAACAGCATTGTTTTTATTCTATGGCACAATTGCCATTCTTTGTTCCCTCTTTATAAAAATAGCATTCGAAACAAACAATTGGGAGTTTTCGTTGACTTTCTTTCTCTATATGCACGGCGTGCATCGCGGCACTAGTGCATGTTAGAGTAAAGCAGTTGAACAGCACATTTTTTTACGTAACGCTACGCGTAACGCCGAGGCGTGACGTCAGTACAGTCGGCGACGCGCTAGTCACAACGACGACGAACGACAGACGCGAAATTCTTGCGAAGAAAGCACCGGCGAAGGAAGCCGAGTGTAGCCGAACGAGATGACACGGCATAGTTGCACAAGGCGGCAACGTTGCGAGCGTCTGCTAGGTTCAAGGGTACGGAGTGGAGGTTGCTCGCGCGTCTCCCATCGCCTGATGCGACCAGCGTGTGATGATCCCAAGAAACTGTTGGGCGCATGTCTGCTTTCATCCAACGAGAAACTTCTAGAATGATGCGCGCAACAAACTTCTACGTCACATCTGTATACTTTTAATTTTCGGAAAAATTCCTCGCTTAACTGGAATGCGGATGAAGTTAAATGGTCGTACTATGCACGTAAAAACGTCGCAACGGTTGACCGTTCTTGCCGGGAATTTAAAAGTGACTCGGACTTTTACAGATATATATGTACGTCATCTCCTCGATCCATCGTTCTTGTTTGCTTTAAAATTCTCATTTTCAGAGTAACACGTGTCTAGGTTTTCAGTAGTATAGATACTCCTCTTTTTAGACATTTATTCAAAACATCTAGTGGGTATAGAAACCATTCGTATATCGATCAACTTAACCAAAAAAAATTTTGTACAATTTTAATTATTATTTATTTTTCGTTGAATAAACATTTGAAAAAACTTAAGATTTGATTGAAATAGTAGCAGTAAGTATTTCTACAGTTCGTACTTCGTACAGTTTACGAGACATTTTACGTTGTAAATATCGTATGATCGTTTTCGAACAACAGTATCAGTGTGTTTGGAAATGTTGGCATTTGATAGTATTCTGAAATAAATATTATTGAGAAATAGGAGAGGAATGTGAGGGAGCTAAATAGAAGAAGAAAATTATTATTAATTTATATAATCAATGCAAAAATCTATTAGAAACATCAAGTATAATTCATAGGTATGGATTAAGAAAAAGATTGTAAAATAATAGAAGAATTATTCAAATGATAAAGCAAAATTCAAAATTAATCAATTTTTCTTTTCTTTTCAAATTTTCGCTTTTTTAATAGGGATTGCAGATTACAATGTAAATACTGTAGGAAAATGACATTCGGATTAAGAATTCTTAGGGATTTAGGAACATAAAAAAACCGAAAATTAAGAAATAGAAAATGATCAAAATTTCAAGTTTTACGTGGTCAGACAAGTGTTTTCAGCACATTGTGCGACGCTAGTATATACCGGGTGAACCGCAAATGGTGATTACCTTAAATGAATAATTTAAAAATTATAGGTGTATCTATAAAAAAAAACTGAAGCTGACCTTGAAAACTGAAAAAATATACTACAGTCATACTATAGCCTCTTTGAATTATATCATGCGACATAAAAAAAATTTCGATCGATCTACCAACAACAGAATTATTTAACGTAATCACGTTAAACGGTTCACCCTATATATTTACTGATAATTCCAGCCTCAAAGCCAAAGAATGGACTTGCTTTACAATTAAAGGAAACCCTAACCTCACTAATTCCTCCATACTTTTCACACACCGACTTACCACTTTTATCGTTTTACTTGCATATAATAACTAATTTTCTACTTTAACGATCCCTATGAAAAAGAAAACAAAAATTGATCCGAATACAATTATTACCAGTTTTTAGATTCTTCGTGCACACATTGATTGCAGTTTGAGCGACGAGGCGTTGCATTTACCTACCTTTTTCCTGGCTTGGTCGAAAGTATGTACAGAGCAGGAAAAAGCAAAAATCTCGATGCGGGATAGAAAAATCGCACTCTTTGTCCCCGCGGCTTATATTATACGTTGCGCATTCACTGGATAACATCTGCTTAATCGCACAATGGATTCAGAGGTACGTTCCGTTCGTTGGGTCCCATTATTATAGCGTCTCAAAGAGTACGAGGAAGGGCCCGAAAAAGGGTCTCCCTTCTGAAATCTTTAAGACGGTTCCCAACATCTGCCCTTTTCGCTTCGCTTCTACATACAGCTAGAAAGAAAGAAGAGTTTGCACGTGTGCTTTCAGGAAGGGATCTCCACGCTAGCATTCATTCAGATCGACGCGTAAAACGGGAAGTGACAATTGACATCAGTCTTACGTTATGCGTACACGATTTCTGGGTCGAGAACTATTTATGGAACGACGTATCACAGCCCCTCCCCCTAACCCCCTGTAGCGTGTTCCTTCCCGGTTCACTAGAATCTTTAATAGAAGTATGTATATGCGATACATTTGTCTCGTTTTCATGACGCGCGACAACCTTATTATTGAATCGCACGCGCGGTTTTTTTGAAACAATGCTTTTTATACGTCTAACAGGAATCTCCCAACGTTGGAAATAATATCAGAAACAATTGTTCTCCAGTTTCTGATTTTTTTTTTTGTCGGTAGTAAAATGAAGGAAAGAATCGACAGTTATTGGATATTTTTTCTTACCTCTTTTTGTTAGTTTTAAATTTTTCTAAGTTGCCTATAAAATTTTTAGAAATTTTCAGAGACATTTTTTTTGAAAATAAAATGTTGAAACGTTATGCTAATTACAGACAATATTTTGTCTGTAACAAAATGTACGTATAAAACATAATGCAATTAGTCTAACCTGAAAATTCTGATTTTAACGAAACTTTGTGTGTATATAAAGCATAATAGAATACACGAAGAACTCACAAAACAGTGTTTCATGTATGTATGTTCAAAATGATTGGTTTGAACGGGCGGTGAATAGTTGACGAATAGAAACGTAGACGCGAGAACGCAGTCCAGGGTAATCAGGATGAACGTAATTTCACTAATTCCATTATCACCAACCACAATATATTTTTGTTCAGGAGCCACGGGCAATATTATCTTCGCAAGCGGTCGTCGATGACTTTTAATCATACCGTATTTCAACCGGCACGCTGTCTCTGTTATTTTGGATCCGTACTCGCGCAATTTCGGTAAATAATGTGTAGTAGTTTGATATTACACAGTAAAATATTATATCATTCTAGTGATACTCAAAATTATTGCATATTCATAGCTGATCATTACATATTTACGTGATTAAATTTTTTTTATAGTATATCTTCCATTGGCAAACGTTGTGGTTTACGTGAGATCAAGATGGAGCCATTTGTTCTCTTATTTTTAATTAATATTTCGTAAAAATTAATGTTTATCACACGAAAGTATCCAGTGAAAGTGTCACTCGTTGTATACTTGATGTTTTGAAAAAATCTTTTATGAAAACCAGTAAGCATGAACGATATATATGTATATATACAGAGAGAAATATTGTTAAATTCTTTGTCCCTGATGAGTTATTCGTGAAGAGAGAAAAACATCGGCCTCTTTAGCTCAGTGGCAGAGCACTGGTCTCGTAAACCAGGGGTCGTGAGTTCAAACCTCACAGGAGGCAAATTTTTTTCATTGCAAATATTCCATTACTTTTTTCGTTTAGTAAGAAGAACACAATTAAATATTTCCATGATGTGATCATTTCATTAAAAAGGAATGTCATTAGAGTGACACAAAAATTGTTGTAAAGTATATTTCCTTACGAGAATTGAAAAAGGGTGAAATGTATAAAATATGTGAATTGAAAATGATGTTAAGTTTAAAGTAAATTTAGTAAAAAATTCTTCGAAAATCGTGTGCTATTTTTGTTGCAATTTATGCAACAAGCAAACAAATTGCAAATTGACTTACAGTGTATACTTTATTAGGGTACAAATTGGTTCAGTAAAAAAATTACAGTATATCTTACGTTGCGATGACCTCTCTGCAATCTTCTTTTTTCAACAAAGTTTCGAAGTTAAAAAATCGTGTACTTCATATATAATTTAATAATTTTTCCATATATTTAAAATAAAATATATAAAAAAATCTACAAATTAATAAATTAACTGCTAAGATTATAATCGAATAGAACCTTTCCGAAATTCTAACCT
Organism: Habropoda laboriosa; assembly: GCF_001263275.1. Taxonomy (NCBI): domain Eukaryota; kingdom Metazoa; phylum Arthropoda; class Insecta; order Hymenoptera; family Apidae; genus Habropoda; species Habropoda laboriosa. The sequence goes on along the minus strand of NW_017100686.1, from coordinate 573,198 downwards.
ATTTTAATCCAACAAACCAGAGGATGAATTGATAAAAAAAACTATAAAAAGGATCAATTATAAAAAATCAGGCTGGAAATGACGTAATTTAGAATTGAATTTGCGCGTCGAAAGCTGTGAATGCATCCACGTAGCACGAACCTGCGCATATTCTCGATATTCAAGAGAGCTACAACAAGAGGCAAGGAAAGCTCGTGCTGCTTTCGCAAAAATATCTGTAAAGTAAGGAATTATAGGTTGTCCATATGTATTATATCAAGCTGTTTATTTTAACGTTTCTTGGGGGAAGTATAAGAGACGTTCCCCTTTGGTTTTACAATGAACAAGGCGGGACTATGAAATCAAACGTTAAACCTTCGCGACATAACCTAACTCTTCGATCACGGAGGATCGAGTTCCTTGATGAAAGAAAGCACGAGCTGTTCGAAAAAGCATAAAACCCCATGATTTTACATTGCAAAAATTTTTTCAGCCGTGACCAGTGCCGAATCTTTCGCCTTCTTCTTACATCATCGCTTTCGTTTTCTACTTGAGCATTGACTCGAATCGTAGAGCGATTTAAATGATGCTTCCGAAAAAATTCAACCTCTTCTAAAAGGACATCAGTCAACTAATATATTTTAATAAAATTTTGCATAGAGCTAGAGAATCTGAAAATATTGGATACGTATTTCTTTTTAGCTGCTAATATCCATGTTCAGGAGGTGAAATCACACTCTAAACTTGGGGGTTGGAAAACTATTAATTAGAATAACTCGAAAACGTATTAACATAGAGAAAAATGTTAAACAGGAATTCTGTCCGTTTTTTCACAAGGAATAACATGATGTAAACGAAATTTGTTAAGATCATAGATGGCGCCGTCACAGCTGAAAATATATATTTGTAAATATGTTCTACACGACATAATAATTTTTAACAAAAATTTTCTTCACTAATGTCTGTATCGCAATTATATCATTATTTACATCTATTTCTATACATTTCTCAATTTCTCGTACTCAAGGTCACATAAAGATCATGCTATATCATAGGTCACTGAATTGGTTTTGACCTCAACTATTACACCACGATGATAAAAGTATGTGATTAGGTTTAAGAAAATATCAATGACCTTGAAATCTCGAAAAATATAATTTTGAGAAAAATTTGTCGCTTAACATATCTTTTTCCCCTTTTAAATAAATAATGTTACACTTTTTCCTATCGTTAAAGAATAAGTGAAACATTTAAGGTATTCAAGATAGATAGGACACCCTGTATAGTTGAATAATTTCTTCAGAGAAATAAGAGATGAAAATTTGAAAATTACTAAAAAAAATAGCAATTTTGTTTATTATCTCAATATACAGGTAACATACACGGATTATTTCCCTTTTTTTTTTTTTAAAGTGGGTGAACAATTTCTCTTGTTTTTTTCCAATAATAACAAAATATAATTGTCACAGTGAAGAAGTTTCGTTGTTTCATACGTTTGAAGGAAGCAAGAAACACGTTAGAATTTTTCGAATATTCGCCAATCGCGAAATTCACCGCTAGGTAGTTACGGCACTGGCACATACAAACCGGTTTTACTCGATCACGAGACTTTAGGCGATCGTTTACGACGTGGGCGAGGTAATGGTCCGTTCGACTGAGAATCAAAATTCCCACAATGCGTACTAACTGAAAGAATAAAATCTCTTAATTAATGTTTATCGATATTTATTATATGTAAACATATGAATGTTTATCGGTAGAAATTTTCAATCAGCACATAACCTTTAAAATCCGTAACTCTAGTCACTTCAACTATGGACGAAATTGATGAATCGTATAGTGATCTTTCGTAAGAATGGAAACAAAATGAAACGCTAAAATATTGCACAGATAAATTAAATATCCTATTTCGAGATTTTTTAAAAATTGCAATAAAACACAATTCACGAGGTCTGTTCGACACCGGACGAACAGAAAGAATTCCGTAAGATGATTTACGGGAAGCGGAAGCGCATGGCGTGTATGCGCGTGTGAACATCATCATCGATGCACCTTGAACGTCCGCGAAAAATCGCGAAATTGCTTACCGCCGATTCACCAGAACCCTATAATTTTCCACTTAACTCCCGCCGGCGGAAAACGCTGAAATTATACCGAGTAACTACGTAGCAAGAGAAGAGTGGATGAAAGAAAAGAAGTGGGGGGGAGAGCAGATAGGCACGTTTAACACGTTCACACTGCTGATCAGATTTTCATTACCTACATTATGCTATATGTTAATGAATAATTTTCATACAAAATGCAAATTTCTATATTGTAAAATTTTTATATGAATTATTACGAGTTTTTTTTCTTTTTCAAAATTTCCTGATTTTTAATTTGCGTCGCGCAAATGTGACGTGGATACGAGACGCACGCATGGTAACGGCCGGACTCGGATCCGAGACGTTCGTAGAGACGTGTTAAGTGGCAAGTAGATACAGGCACACACACGTGCATGTCAACACACCCACACACGTCTATGTATGTATGATGCGTGTATATATATACGGTGGCGCGTCGAAGCGTGAGGAGCATACGATTCAGTGGTTCGCTCCTTCACGAGCGGTTACTCGCGTTGTAGGTATGTATTCGCCGCGCATTCTCGCCGCCAGTATTCTAGTATTCCGTAGCGTGCTCAGGGCACCCTCGGAACTACGGACCTACGTGACAGGCATCGCGAGCAACGCTCTTTCGAGAAAGGTGCCTTCCAATCCACAAATTGCAAAATATTCTACAATTACGGAACTCACTGTGCGACCTACATGGCGTTCTCTTCGAACAATCCTCGTCGCACCAGACCCGATCGAACCTCATCTTCTCCTCTCCCCTTGATCACCAGAGATGCGTACACACGACATGCCTTCCAAACTTTGCTACTTCTGCCGAGGCTCTTTCTTCGGGAAATAATGTTTCATTCTCAAATTAAAAAAAAAAAACGTGTATTCGCTTGAAAGTGTGTGAGAATTGGACAATTTTTATAGATTTTTAATAGCGTTACATTGATCAATTACCTCAGGTCATTCGATAGAAGCGAAAAAGGAAAAAAATCTGGTGGTCCATTGAGAGAAAAATTTAATTCTTGCTGAACTCCTTTTACTTTAATTCACTTTAATTAACTCTTACTCTGTAAACGTATTTCTGGTACCTTTAAACCGTAAGCGTGAGTAATTTATGTTTGACACCTCCTTCAATGGGTAAAGGTCTTTAAAAAAATCTGAAAAAATTCATATAGCTTCTTTAAGCATTCTGAATAAGAATTATAATAATAGATTTGTAAAATTATTTGGTTAAATATATTATTATTATTGCAAATAGATATACAGGGTGTTTCCTTTAACTCGTAATGTTGGAATATTTTGTGAGAGACTGAACCTATCAAAAAAATGTTCCACAAAAGTTTTTATGGTGCAAATTATTTTTTTGCAGGTCGAGTGGTGACAGGGAAATTTAAATCAAATATATTTTGTAAAATGGAAACATATTTTTTTTCATAGTACGATGGCATTTGTTCAGACGAATTCAACGACCTGTCACATGAGGTCATTTATTGTCGTAAAATGTTATAAATTTATGAGTTCCTAAGGAGTCAAGTAAGTCTGCAGGAGAAAGGAACTGCAAGCAAAATGCATAAATTCTTATATAATAAAATAACTCATTTAGTATACACGAATTAATTTTCACTTTCGTTGCTTAATAGAACTTAACGCCAGCATCAAATGATGTCTCTGAAACGTCATACGTCTTTTAGGTTAAAGTATTCAATTATGAGTAACATTTGTCATGAGGATTATGTAGAATAATATATTTTTCACTTACTTAAAGTGTATGAACTACAGAAGAAAGATCTTTGTAACCGTTACTCATTTACGAAACAAAATTAAGTGGTACACATATGGAAAAATACTTAGTACTAAATTGTAGGTTACAAATTAATTTCAATGAAATCTAATCGGTGTTACATCATTCCGATTATGAAACATCCTCTTACTCCGATGTAGTCTATTCTGAAAAAAAAAGAGAGGAAAAACAATATCCAATCACCGCTATTGTCGAAGCACTGAAAAGATGGCTGTCCAGGTCAGTGGCCCAAATTCAGCTCCACGGGAGCTTTATTCAAGAGGGAAATTAAGCAAGTCTTGTTAGTTCAGTGAATCGAATCCCGTTAGCGCGTATAATTCAGTAACGGTTCGAAGCTGTAATTGCAAGTGAATAGCGCCAAAGCGAGGAAGCTTGGTGAACGCATGCGCGTACGCATGCACGTCTCCGAAAACATTTAGAAAATATCGAAAGAAGTCGATTGATCGCGAGCGCCCACGGCCGCCTCGACTTTAGGGCACGTGTATTGGCTTATTGACGCATGGGAGACCGCCGGCTACATCACGTGCTCGCACAAACTAGCGAAACCGCGGCTCAACATCTTCACTTCCCTTCCTTCTTTCCTCTTCTCCGACTGGTTTTTCGTTCGTAATACACGTATCGTGTGTACCGCGATACGCGCAGGCGCGCGATAAACCGCTTATCTCGCCGACTACAACACAACGTCGTTCCACTGTGCAACACTGAGAACAGAGGGATACGAGGGGGACACAAAGAGGAACTTATCGGTATCGACACGCGAGGACAACGTGACTTTCTCATTGCGATCGATACTAAAGTTTCTATTACGTGTTGCACGCTCGCACTACTTTACGCTTTTTCTTCGCTAATGTCGAACCGCACCGCACTCGAGCTTCCACAATTTTACACCTGCACGTGAAATATTTCGTGTCGAAATCGGTTCTACTAGCCTGCACCGGCGTTTCTGCGTGTCCTTTACCGACTGTCTTAGTGTACACTACGGAATGAGACGCTTTAAAACATATTTGCACTCAGTCGATACGTGGCAACTCGGAAGACTAATGCGTAATGAATTCGTAATACTCTGTAACTGATATTCTATTTTCAGTTTTGAATCAGTAGCAATAAATTAAATAAACTTTAAATGCCATCTTGTTTGGTGGCTTTTATGTTTATCATTGCCCCGATGACGTTCGGTCTGTCATTAAACCGCACTAATTAGAATTCTGCCAAATCACTTGAGAAGTAATATTTTTTCGTTTCACAAACAGTGTGATTGGTGGTTTTTGATAGTTTGACCCGGAACTTCACGGTTGCAAAATCACACGATTTTTTCCTTTCACTGTTCTGAAATAAGAACTTTTCGGCTGGATAGCGGAGGGATATTACCACAAATGAGTGTAATCACGCGTTTATTTGCATCTTATATTTTATGTTAAGCTTGCAATTTTTGTAGTAAGTCGATAATTTTTTCAAATTTATATATACTTATCGCGAACAGCTGTAAGAAAGAATGCGTCGTGATGAAACCGAATATGTACCTATTTCTAGAAACAGTGTCGAACGATCATCTGCAGCGAACGATAAGCAACGGTGGCCCTTTTAGGTTATGATGCCATGGTGGGGCAAGATCTACTACGTCACACGCTATCGATTTTTCTTGATCGACCACTAGAGAAATCAGATCTGGCAATCGATTTCCACACGTCGCTATCTATTTATTATACTTATAGTTCTAGAACAATTAAATCTTGCACGTCATTTTTATGAAACTGTTTTCAAAAACGAAATTATTTTCATTGAATGTTATTAAAACGATAAATTTTTCATCGACAATTTTGTACACCACCCAAACATCTTGATACGTAATAAAACAAAATAATAACTAAATAAATTATCTTACTGGAATTTATTGAAATTGCAAACTTTTTAAAACTTTCATATTTTTTCGAAATATATAGAAAAATATAACCTTTACATAAAAATAAACCGTTTTACATGTACCTATACTAAGTCATTCTACGACTACAAATATACAACAGTAGTAAGAATGTGGGGTCTTATTTCAATCTACTGTGTGATTCATCAATCGGAAAAGTTAAACAATGATTATATGATTAAAACCATACTCAATTTACCGAAAATCGAATATTTATAGTTGAAGTAGCTAACTTTGAAGTCTTCCATAATCTGTAACTATATCAGCTATACACAAACTTATAACTCACATGTCAATAAACGTATATCAATAAGGCAAATATAAATCATAGATAAACCTTGGAAATTTCCTACAACTAGTAGTAGAATTTCGTGGTGTGTGTCGAGCATCGTCATAGATGAGAAAACGAACGCTATCGAATAAAAAAAAAATGTAACACGTTATCGTAACGTTTCTCTTCATTTCTTCGTCCATTAATTTTGTTGCTTGATCTGACGAATATTTAAGAGCTAAATCTCGAACATATTTTTTCTCTTTTTTACGTATCCATTACTCGAGAGAAATGTGAACGACTACACAAAAGAAAGAAACATATACACATACGTTTGTGGGTACACAGAAATTACAGTGAACGGTAACACGAGTGTTTCAAGGTAATAAATATTTATTTATGGGAGGATAAGTGATTCTACGCGGTGGTTAGTTATTGATTAGGTTAGGTTAGGTGTCACCCAGCTTTACACAGCCATTTTGCAGTTGTATCAGCACGCTACTACGCTAAACATCATTGTCGTGTGTGTACATATTACTTTTACGACCGTAATGTCAGCTGTTGAAGTCGATGCACTGCTGAAACCGTGAAACCATCACGTCACCATTATTTTCCCTTTCAATCGGAACTTGTTCTGCGCGTCTTCTCCGACGAATCTGTGTTCTGTAGGTTAGGTTAGAAACTTCCTGCTCAAGAATTTACCGCAAATTTATTTGTGCTATCTCATTGTGATTTTTTTTTTATACTAAAGGTTTTTATTAATAAATTTACACAAGTTTGCAATCAATCGTGTAGATAGCATATAAATTGCATGAAAATCTTTAATGATTTCTCAGAAACTAACGAGCCAATTAATTTCAAATTATGTATATACCTTTTTTTCTATTATCCCTATCAGAATTATAAAGACAGCAACAATATTTCCATTTCTTCTCGTCAGGTTAACCTAAAAAAGTTTGACTTAAAATGAAACGTATTCTTTCAATTGACTTTTTTTTTTATCTCTTCGATTTCAACGAGTGATTGAGGTAGGAACGATAAAAGAAAGTTTACTGATCAAAATGAAAGTAATTATGTTTATTTCTGGTAATTACAACGAACGTAATCGTGTCAACTGTGAAGGAGAAATTTTTTTAAAAGTGACCGTCCATTAATACATCTATCTCAGTAAATATTTCTCGCTGTTTAATGTAACGACGTGAAAATGTTCATAAAGTATTAATAAACCAACGTACAAGAGAAGAATTACGTAGACTTTTTAGTATAGAAGGAAAAAATTCATAATATCTGCCCATTTTTCATACACATTCGAGGGAAATCCCTCAAAGCCTATATTCATGTAATAAAATAAAAACTAATGCCACTGTTAACGTAATGCCAACAATTTGAAAATTGTTCCTCTGTCTGTGAGTGTGTGTAAAAAAAGTACACAACTTCCATCCGTACTTTTCCTTTCCTCGATATCATTTTCGAATCGATCAGCATTACAATGTTGTTATCGATTCCGATTTTTGTTCTTTGAAAATTATTTTTCCAACGTCTTACAAAATGTCATCGTAGGCTTATCAATCTTATGATAATTGCGGTGACGTATACGTCGTATGATAACAGACTATACCGATAATGCCTCGTCGAGCAATTTGTCATGCATCGCGTAGATCGATTTTTCAAGCTCGCGCAACACGTATCGGAAGAACAGAGTCAACAGCAATCGACAATTCGAGATACCTTCGATATCGAGCATCGATAAGATCTTGTCTGGTGTAATTTTTTTCAATTTTGTCCCCACCATCGGTGTCTAATCGAACTAAGTAGTTGTTTTTCGATACCACACGATGTTGGAATTTTAAGGCGAACTAATCGGACGCATTTTCCATCAACGACAAATTAGCTTCGATCGATAGCTACACAGATCATATTTTTAACGGCAATGTTAAATTATCGGTTCTTCATATACACCGACAAATCATAAAACAATTTCAACTTTATTAATGTAAAACCTGATCGATTTATCAGAGTCTCGATTTTTTAGAACTTTTTTCAGCTTAATATAAAATAAGAAATTATTTTGAAATCAGTTTTTTAAAGATTATTTTCCACTTTTATCTTCTAAGAAACTCATTTCGTTTTACCGCCAATCTTCTATTTTATTCACCCTTTGAAACCATTTAAAAAATGAGGTGGTCTGTTTCACGTGGCCCACCCTGTATATACACATTACGTGGTACAGTCAGTTTCTGATCTGAAGATTGATCTCGCGTTCGACGTTCGTAAAAAACGATTTGACATTAGCAGGGAGTGTCTGAAGTTCGTAGACGTTCGGCGTAAAAAGAAGCGTTTACTACTATTACCATAAAACGTTAGGCTAATAAGTATGTATATCTAGAGACCAGACTCGGCTCGTAGCAAGCAAGCGAGAAATGACGACGTCGGAAGAATGCATAATCGCATCACGTTTTCGCTATTCCACTGTTACACGTGACTGCACGTAGCCTCTTGTATGCGCGATTGCATATACCGAAGATCCATACTACGTGTGTACGGTTCACGCCACGTGTCCATGAAAAAAAGATGCGCTTGTTACATTCGCCCGTTTCACGAGAACTCCTCCAAGGACGCGTTTAAATCTTGCTCATCTTCCTCGACGGAGAGAAATTGTCCGTTAGGCCACCCCCTTTAACAGTTTTCTTATCATATTCAGGAGAAGGGTTGTGAATTGTTTTAAGTGATTCTCGTGTTAAAGTATACATAGGATGATAAAAAAAGGTAGGAACAAATTTTAAAAATTTATATGCATACGACTACTTGTCGAAAGGATGAAGAAATCATTTTTGGAAAACAGAAAATAAATAATCACGTTGATCGTGATTAATCGTGTTTTGAAATTTAAAAACTCAGCGTCACTGCATCGTACGAAACAAAACTCGAGACATCTGTGGTGTTTCGTTATAGACGAAATTGTACCATAATAAAATTTATTACTGTGTTGTACCGAAGGTAATTTAGCCTTTCTAACTGATATAAGTAGTAAAAATAACACACTGTTATCGATTCATCAAATTATTATGTGAAAATTGTTTATTATTGTAAAAAATATTGAATTTCTTTTTGCAGTATTTTCTATAAAATTACTCAGAAGATACTTCATTTTTATCTTACCGAGAACGTAACATCATTAAAAGAAATCAATCAATTAAGGAAGCGATTCGTAAATCGGAGGATTCCTCGAACGGTGGGCGTTAGTTTTAGCTGGTAACCCATATTCATTAGGTAAACTGCTTTTATAATGCTTTCTGGAATAATGTTACCCATCTGCTGGGGCACCTGACTCGATTCACCTGCTACAAGTATGTACGTACATACGCAGCACGGCTCAGCCTAACCCGGCCATCCGCCTGTTGTCAGGTGTTTCTTCATCAAGTGGTTTAACGGCGCGTCGTCTCCCGAAACAAAGAAAACGTTGCAAACGTTTCTTCTTTCCTTTCCCTTTTCTTTTTTTTTCTCTTCTCTAACCGCTATCTGATGAAGATCCAACCACGGATAATCAGCCCCATTCGCTTTAAATTTTACCCCTGCCGTTTCCTCGTAGGGCTACTAATAAGAAAATAAGCGAGTTCCATGTGAATCGCCTTTACACAGCTGTGCCATTGTACGCGTGCATATTCCACTGTCGTGAAAATTGCACGCGGCTTCGTCGATATGTTATAGTTTTTTTTCAAACACGTCGAAAGTGTTCGGTGATAATACTGAAAATAGGGTTACAAATGACGCCGAATAGGAAATAACATAACCTCTTTTAAATTTTTATGAAATGCACTATACAGTTTTGTTATAACAGCATTTATCAAGAAAATTCAACGCAATTGATTTTTATACATATATAACGTACAATTTAATCAAAAATACAAGTAGAAAGTAATTGATGAACGTTTTACTACTTAGCAAGCTGCTAACTCATTGCTTTCCACCTCAAATATAATCGTATCGTTATAGAACCGCTTTCTCACGAGTCTTGGCAAAGGTAGACGTAAACGCATACAGAATGATTCATCCAATGTTCACAACTGATAAGTATGTATGTAGATTTGTCCTTCGTGAGGATACACATAGATGCACAGCGTGTATTCCGCGAGAATTAAGAATAGTTATTTCCGTCGTATCCACATCTCTTCGTATACATATACGTTTATCAACGTGTCCATGGACAAAGATCGAATCGCGATATGGTGATCATTGATGAAAAAAGAAAAAACGATAGTACTGGTCGCTCACCTTTCTTTCTTTCTGTGGTGACGATATTTATGACTTTGTCGTACTCTATAAACTCGTCTTATCTCGTGTAGCATAAAGCAATAGCCACATGTAGCAGTATCCACTACAAGAAGAATTAGAAGCTGACGAAGAAGCAAAACGATACATGAGTGTATTCATGTGCTGCAGTATTTAGTCAACAGATCGCGTATAATACTCGCCACATACGCAACTACACATAGGTCACGCGACATCGTGTTCCAGGTGTTTCATTTCACATCACTTCGTGTCGTTCCGTTCCGTTCCGTTCCATCCCGCCGTCTAAGCCGATTCACTGCCGGTGTGCGTGTACACCAATGTCACGCCATTACGCCATTACCGTCCAAAACAATATGCGTCTGGACCATCATCTCTGTGCCATTGCCCTACCATCACCTTTGTGATAATTATTACCAGCTTCAAAAAAAACGGACCGAGTTACAAAACTCACGACAAAATACATGGTAAAAGACATTTTGTCGATCATCCTTTCAATATTCGCATAACCTAACCTTTACACACAAAACAATATAGCAACAGCGTAAACAAGACTTTGACGAATCTGAAACCAAATGTAAACAACATTTGTGTACATGCAGTGAGTGATAAAGTTATTAGCATAAGCAAAAAGTTAACTATAATGTGACATATAAGGTAATAGAAGAATTTCTAATATTTTTTAGCCAAGATTGTGTAGTTTACAATTTAGACAGTAAGTTATCTCTTTATTTTTCATATTTCTGTCAATTCTATACCTGTGTTCATAATTTATAATATGTATAACAGATACGTGACAAACCTGATATCTAATCTATCCTGAAAACTAGGCCGCGAACGTGTAGTATTAACATGAACTGTGTGTAGTCGGAATTTGACATAATATACACTGAGGCTGTAACTATAGCATAGTAGAGCGCTGCGCGTTTTAGTAAATCAAGAAAGAGTGGGGGGACGAGGAGAGGGGAGAGTGACAGACAGAGGGCTTGTCCTGTTGGCTCACCGTAAGAATCGCGTCTTGAGCTAAAAAATTTGTACACACGTGAACCGTACATTGGTGACGAAAGAAAACGAGAGGAAAGCATGTAGAATGCAGACATTCCAAATGGCAGCAGAGAGGCAAACGGCGCCACAATTCGGTCTGTTCCGACGTTCGCGCAGCGTGCTTCGAACACGAGGGAGCGAGAATGATATGTGAAAGAAAAGCGAGATGGAACAAGTGGGGGTGGCCAAGGAACAGCTTGGAAGAGGAATTGGTTCACGTCGAAAAGAGAGAATGGAAAAGAAACTGCGAGAAGGAAAGAGAGAATAAAGAAGTAGGAGGATGAGAAGGAGTTTGCACGCGACACGGAACCGGTTATACTACATCGTGAGGTTAGAAGTAGACGAACGGAGGGAAGAGAAGCAGCCGAGCAACGAACCAACGGCGATGTCACTGCGCGTGTATTCTACATACAGTCCGCTTACATGCAGTTAACAGCAAATCCATCGACGCGCGGCCCTATGCTGCGCGCGCACACACGAACGTATGCACGTCCCTCTCTCTCCGTACTCCCTATTCCTAGGCCGGTTATTCCTATGCAACTTACAGCATGACGTCACGCTCGTGTATGAGAAAACGAGATAAGCGACGCAGTGTAGAGGGAGCCCTGGCGAAATCATACGAAAAACGGCCAAGAGATGCTGCGCAGTCGCATCATCGGCACTGTATCTGATGCGAGACACGCTCTCTCTCCCGCCTTCTTTCTTTCTCCCCTTTTCCATCTCTTTTTCCCCTTCATCCCTTTACGAAGTGTCCTCGTGCTCGCAGCTTACCCTCCTCTACTCCCTTCTATCGCCGTTCCTATTTCACACTCACACTACCTCCCCCTCCCTGTTCCTTCTCCGTTCGTCACTCTGAGCTATTTCTCTCGTTCTCTTTGTCTGTTTACAAACACGCGTAAACACAGCTGAACACATGACATCATCACGCAATCTCGTCAGTTACCACTGACGGAAGGACGATAGAGAGATGACGACTGGTCTGTTCACTCGGTGGCTGTAACTCTTGGGCAACTGATTTGGAAGGAACTGGCGTTACTTTTAGTTTTCTCGCGTTTCGTGTGTGCTCGACTCAAATCGATGTTAGTTAAAGCCTGCATATCCTTTCGAAATGACAAATTCACTAACACAAGCGTAAACGGAAGCAAGGAGCGTTTGCAGGTCGCGAAACGGAATGGCAAGCTGTATTTGATATTGTTCGAGACCACGTTCGGACGAGAGAAATATATCGCGCGGCTAACAAAACATTCGTCGGAGAATAAACCGGCCGCTTGTTGTACCATAAGGAACAACGTAACGAATAACGTAATATAGAGTAGCACCATTATCATCATGCTCATCTCTACAGTTTGCTGTCGTGTCACGTACCGTCCGTGACTAGTAACAAGTAGACAAGCCATCGTGACGTCATCGTTATCAGTAGGGTACTGAATTAGGTCGTATATCGCGCGTATATCCTCTTCCCTTGGTCCATTTTGAACGGTAAATACGGCACGAGAGTAAAGGATCGCTCATATCCTTGACGATTCCTCGTCACGCAAAGTCTCTAGGTCGTTTCCATTTTACTTTGACCCATTGATAGAAAAACGTGCTAAATTCTTTCTTTATATTTTGTCCGTTCTTGCTTAAAAATTAAGTTCACTCAGTCAGAAGAATCTAATGTCCACAAACAATTTTTATTTGCTATGAATTAAGTTTATAATGATTGCTCTATGAAAATTTGGATAAAATACAAATTATTATTTGTTTTTCGAAACCTAACCTTAAAGGGAAATCGCTCAAGAAACGTATTCTAATAATATTAAAAATGTATCAGCATAAAATTGTCTTCTTCTACTATACTTGATACTGTGTTTAAGGAATAGAGTTTGAAAAGTTGTATAAGCAAGAATATCGATTTTATTTTAAACATCGTGTTGATCGGATAAGCTTTTCTCTTAACTGACGATTTCATGATGAAAATACTGTAAAGTTGAAGTAGCGAGAGCGAACAAACAGCATATACAATATCAAGTACGACATTTAACCGTTTCAACTATCTCTATGAGGTCAAGGACACGGTCGAAGGTCAATTTACGAAATAATATCGTATCACAAAATGCGATGGTACATAAAACATGTGCGTGCGCGCGCGTGTTAGGAAAGAGAGAGAGAGATTCACCTGTAAAGGTACATGATCCCCCACGGAAATAACCTAACGCAACCTCGGGTCAATATCGCAACGGACCCTTGAAGAACACAGTGTTTTTGAGGCGGGTAGTAGCGAGTACGATGCTGTTCAGGCAAAAGGTTAGTACAGAAGCGCCGGATTGATTTTCTCTACCTAGCGTACATTGTTACTTGACAGAATAGTATTATCCCGTCTGAGCAACATGCTGTTGTTTACAATTGAACGAGAAAGGTACTTTTCACTACAAAAAAAAATGGCCAGTTTACTCTAATCCTTAACATTTTTGGAACCGGTTGAACAAATAGAAAATACGAATAAAAAGTGTGAACATTTCAAAGTTAACAAAAAGAAAGCTTTGTTGTTTTTTTCCTCTCTCTCTCTCTCTGTCTGTCTGTCTGTCCTTTCTCCTCTATCGCCGATCGTTTGAGAGACAGTCCAAACTTGAATCTATATAGAAGCGACAGAGTTTTGAATTTCCTGCACATGAAACGGCGCGACAACGTCGAACGATCTTTCGCGATGTTGCCATAGCCTCGGATGACGTCACAAGACATACGACTCCCGAACGAGCACATAAAGCAACTCGACGGCAAAGCCAAGCTTACGCTTGGAAAAGTACAACGCTTTCTTTGTTACTCGATAGAAATAATCGGGAATCGCATCTATCCATTTCGTTTGCACTTAGTAAATTGTAGAAACTGCAGTCTCCGTGTTTCTCATTTGTATTCGCTTTGATAAAAGCGCTGATTCGAGAAATATGTATGTATAATCTTGTAATTCATGAGCCGATCATATTTTTAGGTTGTATGCGATTTCTAAATTAAGATTCGTTGACGTTTGTAACAAACGGTTTTAGTAAGATATTTTCAAAAACGTTATTACTCATTTTAAATTCCTTTTGCGTGCTTTACTATACTAGATTTATGCAGTTATTTGGAGAAAAACTTTTCCATACTGATTCTTTGATTGCGAATTGAAAAATTTCTCACAGGAAATTGCCAATGGGAAACGTTGTAGGTAAAGCTGCAACACGCCTTGACGATATACTCTTTAACGTTTTCCCGCGCAATGAAAAAGACGATTGAAGAAGATGAAAATATTCTTTCACTTTACCGACAACGTGACAAAATACACTCCGTTAAGAAATCTTGAAATTCCGTTATGTAATAATTCGGCAACGATAATCCTAAAACACGTACCAGGTGTGTCCGGATATTTGTCAACTTAAGTCACCAAACGGTAACGGTTAAAAAATTACAATCCTCTACGTTGGATTTCTTGTTTACATTGATCGATTCTTGCATCATCGACGTTAATCCATGAATGATACTCCGAGTCTTTTGTAAAATTGTAAACATAACGCTCCATTCACGTGACCATGTTCCTCTGGAAAAAATCTTCCGCTCAGAATAGATCATTATCGAGAATATTGATAACGAATAGATTTAGAAAAACGGTGATGATAAGTAAAAGTGTTTTTACTAGACGGAGCTAATTTTTTCCCCCCCCCCCCCCCCCCTCGACTTACTTTGTTGTATTACATAAAATGCAAGTTCATTGATCGATCTAACATAATATATCACATGCTACGCAACGTTCAACGACATTTCTTAATCCTTATTAAGCGGTATAATGAAATTAGAAATTAAAGCACATTAAAGGAGGCGTCATCAGGCCAGACATGTCTACCGTGTGTCTCGACGAAGCGGAAATAATTTTGCAGCACGCCGTACTAAATAGATGAAGTCGCCCTATCAGTCGCCCCTATGAAATATGATAGACTAGAATAGCACCTACTTGTCACTAACGATACACGCCTCCTTTTTTTCCCAAGTGTGCGTGACATTAATATGTAGTGTGCCCTACGACGAATCTGTTATGGGAGCATACTCCGATAAGTAATTATGTAAATTTTTTGCTGACACAGTATGCGGAAGAGTTAATGGATAAAATTGTATCCATCGAGGCTGTAAGTGACTGGAATTATCTGCTTCTGCCCAAACCGATATATATATGTAGGTAACATTCGATGCGTTTCATGTACTACTGCGAGCATAACCACGTTATGTTCAGAACCCGTGCATATGGCCCATGTTATCGTGAAATGGATCACACGAAAATTTCCGATCAGCTAAATTCTGCGCTCGATGGTATTTTTTCTTTTTTCTTTTTACTACATTTACACGATTAGATAGAATAGCGTATGTGTATTCAACATTCGGCCTTGTCGTTTCTACGGTCTGCAGAAGATAAGGACTGATTAAGATTTACGATAGCGGAACCAATATAAGCCGCTACGTCGGTTTTAAATAGTCTTCCATAGCTGATTGATAGTTAACGTCAGAGTATTAAATCCGGGATAAATTTCACTGTTACCTCCTTAGAAATCTCGCGAGTAGAGAGATTTACTCCGAACCTTCGTCGCATTAACATTTTTCCTACAGTTGATTTGTTTTAGTCTGGAAACTTTGTCTCACTCTTGAGCTACTTCGAAGAGAATCGAAGGAATTTATACTATTTTCCCTCTATTGATTAATTTACACAATTTCGTTGTCAAATGGCTTGTGCAAAATTGCTAGTAGGGTGAAAAGAAAAGTGGCAACTGCGCAACAGAACCGCTTGGAAACCGTTAGTGTGGAACCAGCCTAAGATCCACGTTACGAAGTGATATCGTACTATGATGTCAGAGTGATGTCATTCGTGCAGATACTGGACGTTTGCGCTCAGTAGATGTGTACAGCGTACACACCAAAATTTATCAATATTCCAAGCTTACGCTTTTTAAGTACCGGTCGAAAAATCGAAAGATATAATATGGGTTCTATCTGCTTGAATATTTTCATGAAGTATATTCTATTTTCCTGGTTTTTTTTTTCTTTTCATTTTTCCTTATCGTATGTTAATGCGACAGAGAGACATTTCACGATAATTTAAATCTATCGAAGTGTTTGTTTACAAATATAACACGTCAAATATGTGCACGATATTTATAGACGCGTGTATTGCGAATCTTTCATATTACTGCAAGGGTGCAACGTTATTTTGAAAGATTACGTGAATTTTTATCAGGCTTTGCTTAAAACGAGATATCGAATCGAGGTTTAACATCGCGCACGCAATTACAGATGACGAAAAGATACTATCGCGAACGGAACAATAATCACATAATTTAATACGTTTTCCGATAAACTGTTACTATCTTATCGTATTTTTCTCTGTTTTTGCCCCCACCCCTTATAATCATCACTTCCAATTAACGCGAAGATTATTTTCTCTCTTTCGTTTCCGAGTCTTAAAAGTATGTATTGTGGAACACACACACTACTACTGTTAACAGCAAATTAAGAAAATGTGGCAGAACAGCGCGAATTTGATCAATAAATACCAACAATGTATATATATAATCTAAAATTCTTTAATTTACTCGTATAGTGTACTATAGTAACAACAGTGTAGAAAGCAACCAAGTTATCTATTTCACATGTTATTCTTTAAAGCTTTATTTTATGGAATATGTAACCATTGCTTATATCGTTCAGTCTAAGCAATTTTGTTCAAGTGCATCAGTTTCAAGATTGCAATTTATAAGCTTTTTTTAGCGAAGTAGAAATGTGGATCAGCAGGGAATTACGATTACGATAAAGCCGATAAAAATTGGTAAACTGGCGACGTTAAGATTACCGCGAAACAAATGGACGAGTCCTTCTTGCAAAACATGCTATAGAATTGCATTTAATTGTAATATAATTACATTCTTTGTATATCATTTAAATGGGAAAGCACTATCGGGATAATTTTGTAGAGAAAATTTTGCAAAATGGTGGGATAAAAATAAAAAAAATTTACACTAATAGTATTTATAAACTTTTTCGCAATATAAGAAGCACGTTACTTAAATTCTAATTATTACGTAACGTTAGCTGAAACGTAATGCTAATTGCGTTAAAAATATATAGCTAACAGTTTGAAACTGTATACGGTGAAGACAGTTGTAAGGGATAGTAAATCGGTATGTATCGTTTCCAACTCATATTCTGTGAATTAAGCCAACAAAAAGTAACAGTTGCATGTAGATTAGAATGGGTGGAGCCCTTTTCGATTTTTGTATGTACACATACACCACACAGCCAGTGTATTCATATAGTGAATTCAATGGAAATTGAAAAAAAAGAATTAGTCGCGAACGATCAGTGTCGGATATTCAACCGACGAAATAATGGTCAACTTGATCGGCAATAAATCGTAAGTAAAAAGATTCTATCCATATTCAGTAAAGTCGAAGAGTAGTTCGTTAATACCATTTTCTGGAGTGTAAAGTGGACCTCTCGTTGCAAAGAGTGGGTACGGAGCGTGAGTGCGCGCGCGTGCTATCGTCATCTTTTTTCTCGGCTGTTTTTCTCTTTGTCCCTCGTTCGATCAGTCTGTTCGCGCTCAAGTCCCGGTCGCTGACTACGTGTCCCCCTAGGGCAAGCGTCCGTGCGCATGCGCAGCGTCGTGACTATGACGTCATGTACCATGACGCCACAACGCCCGATTGGCGGAGCGCGTCGTAGCCGTCGTTGCGTCGTCGTCGTTGCGTTGTGTCGAACCCGGACGCCGGAGGAGGTAACGGGGCGAGGAGAAAGGAAGGGACCGGTGAGGGGGCAGAGAGCGAAGCCCGTAGCTCTGCTTTACCGCCGCATTCTCGAGCGTTCGTCTCCGTTCGTCTCCTCGTACGGCAACCAGGCGAGCAAGCGTACGTTGTATCGCGCGCATACCATTATTTCGTATTTGGTGTTCAACCTACGTTTCAATACGGTTTCTCTCTGTGGTTTATACGTTTCGCCATCGTAGATCTGTATACACGTTGTTACTAATGGCGCTCAGTCGTTAGTCGGGTTGCGATAAAAAGAAATTTACTTCTCGCGATTTATCGTGAGAAGCGTAGTAAAAATATCTGGCGTCCAAGTAACGTGCTTTTCTTTTTCTCTGTTCTGCCTTCGTGGCAGTGAGTCGCTTGTTTCGGGCGTTGTTAATACGTGTTCTTGCTAAAATCCCGGCGCAATAGAATCCAGAATCTCGGAGCTTCGTTTCTCGTCGCGTCGATCCATGCAGCTACGCGAGATCAAGTGGAAAGGAAACGTGGAACTATATTCGGTGGGAGGCGAGTATATTGAGTGATTTGCCGAAAGTGAAGTTGATATTGCGTGGTGTTATTGTTAATGCGGAGGCTAGTATAGTCTCTTACTCCGAATATGCTGTAAAACCGACGACTTTGTGTGTCTTGAAGGAATATAACAGACTAGTGTTAAAGTGGATGTGAGTGATACGGTAGACTAGTACGTGGTGAATCGGAGGAGTATTCACAGACGAAGAAGTCAAGCAAAATGATGGGAAAGAGAACGCAGTGTTACTTGTGCGATCTACCCAGGATGCCCTGGGCCATGATCACCGAATTTTCGGAGCCCGTGTGCCGCGGTTGCGTGAATTACGAGGGTGCTGACAGGATAGACGCAGTATTAGAATCAGCCAAGCAAATGAAGAAGGCACACGGTTTTCATGAAGCCAGATCCTCGACGTCGAAAGCATACAGAACGACTGGTCACACCGAACATAACGGCGGTGCTAATTTGGACGTTCTACCGATACAGAATACCGGTCAGAATCACTCGAGGCATCACAATATCGCCGGTTACTCACAGCTTCATCATCGAAATTCCATCACTGAATTCAACTCTGGCACATCTAGGCAACAGATCTCTCGTCAACATGAAGAAACTCATGAAATCGCAAACGGCATGAGGAGTAATAACATGAGGAGTATTCCGAACGCCCACTTAGCCGCGGTGGCGCATCACGTGAACCTTAGCCACAACAGAGGCATCGCACAACTCAAGCGGGGTATTTCCACCATCGACGAGGACGAGCACGCAGAGAAGAGGCTTTCGCTGGAGGAACAACATCCGGTCAGACCACCATTAACTAGGGGCGATTCCTTGCCAGCTGTAAGCCTTGCCGTTAGTTATGTGCAGGATAGAAGCAAGGAGAAGCATCCTGTCAGAGCACCCAGTTTCGAGACCGCCACTACATTCAAGGCCAATGGTGAGTTACATACAGATGGCTGATGTGGCCACGAGTGTTACGGATCCGTTTCCATCTTTGTCTAGCAACTCTCGATTTCGACTGAATATTATTATTTCTAGTCAGTTTTGTGTTTTACATCAGCTCACATAGTGATGCTAATGTTGAATTAAAAAATACCTATGTAAAAATATTGTGCTATGAATTACAGTATTTGAGGAAGACTAATGGATATCCTTTCCAAATCTACGGAGTATCAGTGTTATTGATATTATAGAGTCACCTTTAACAGCTTTACTATGTATATCTTTTGTGTATACGTTAAAACAACATCACGCGTTTTTTCCCTCGTTTTTCTAAACAGCAGATGGCCTTTCTCGTGTGTTCTTATCGGTCGGTAATAAAAATAGGAATATGTTTGGTCGTGCACGCGGCCATCTGGCACGAGAAACAAGTCGCGTGTGCATGCATTAAAAGACAACTTTTAGATTTCGGGGAATCGTCCCAGCGTACACAGTAAAAGGAAGTTAGAACTCCCTTCTCTCTTTCCTCCCACTATATCGGTCGTGCGTTGCCTTACGGCCTCGTAGTGCGTGTTCTCCCTTCATTCTGGACGAACGGCAGTCGTCCAAACGCGTATAAAGGAGACGTACGTTGAGCACGTGATGGGACGACCAAATGATACACCCGAGTTGTGCTGTGCCATGCCGTGCCGTGCCGTTCTGTGTGCCATGACGTCCAACCGAATGACGTCACTCGATATATTTAGATACAATGAATGAGTCCGTTGTTGCTCAATACAAATCTCATCGACGTTTCAAATATTTTGCAAGTGTAATTTTGCGGCTGCATCGTAAGGAACTAGAAAGGCGGTCTCCTAGGGGAAAAAAACATTCAACATGGGCAATGTAAGATTTTCTCTCTGTAGACCATCTAGATAGTTTGTATTTCATGGAATAAACCTACTAAGTTGGTACCTGCATCCTCGGTACAAGAAATTCAGCGAGATTGTAAAATATCGAGTGACTTCGATCGTACGGTGACATGTCACATGCAGTATTCTATGCGTTATCATTAGGACTGCAATGAAGTTAAAGGATAGAAAAAAAAAATATAGCTAGAAACACAGTCTTGGATTAGCTCTAGGTTTTCGGATGTTTATTTTTTCACACATTTTTGTCAGTTCGTTTGCCCCGACGTTCGAACATGTGTACTTTGACATCTGATCACTATGAAAACTATGTTATCTATCTCTTTCATCGATACATTAATAGAAAATAACAAGTTTTTTACGCGAATTACACTTTTTTCTCTGTCACTTTGATATCACATTGGTAAAACACTTTCGAAAATCGATTCAATATCTAGACTGCGTATTTTCTCAGTTTTTCGTAGCATCATCGTGAAGATAATGACTGTCACTTAAAATCGTACATCTAGCGGTTCGGCCGATTTTTTTTCAGTAAAACATGAAAATCATACTAAATGATTGAAACTCAGATCGAGTTCAATGCTTTTTTATTTGATGTGTAACAAAAATATAACAAAATTTTTAGTAGTACTCAGTAAATAAAATAAAATTTGTCGTTACCTATGGAACTTAGCTGTCGGTAAAAATGGTACAATCTTATTTTTAATTTTTGTTGTTATAATAATAAATAAATAACTCACGCTCCTCTATTGTACTTTATCGCTTTTTTTAAACAATAAAAAAATTGGGGATTCACCAGTTTTACAGTGTTACCAACAGTGTACGATTTTTACTGACAGCTAACTTTAACTTATTGAATATCACTAAAAGTTTTGTTATATTTTTGTTACACGTAGAACAAAGGAGCATTAAACTGCATGCCTCTACACGAGCTCCGATCATTTAGTCCGATTTTCATGTGTTACTGGAAAAAAAATCGGCCGAACCGCTAGGTGTACGATTTTAAGTGACAGTCAGTGTAACTGCAACGTGCACCTTTCTTTCCCTCTCTTTTCCCGTACTCCTTTTTCGTGGTACGTAACCTAGTGACGAGAGGTGGATTGACGTGATGCTCGATTCGTGGTTCGTCTCGCGTTACTGCCCGTACGTATACCTACCTACGTACAAAGCCGGATGGTGACCTTGGGCATCGACCGTTATTTCGACACTGGCCACTTTCTAATTCGACCTTAACGCATGTGTGTTTACGGTTATCGAGCGAAGCTCATTGTAGTACTACTGCGAGATGATCATTTATCTTGTCGATTCGTCATAATTTCCTGGAAATTTTCAACCACTTCTCTAACACCAAACGAATATTTTAACGTAATTGAACGATTTATTTTTACTCGAACGAAAGGGAAACAAGCCTTGATGTTTCTCGTGATATAATTTTTTATCGAAAGAAAATTATATATACTTGTTGGAAATATAATACAAGAATAGAAAGACACCTTGTGTATATTATACGTGTGCAATATACAGGGTGTCTTTTTTTAAATTAGACACTGTGGAGTATCTCAGAAATAACTGAAAATATTGAAGAAATGTTCTTACAAAAGTTGCTTGGTTTGATGGGGGACATAATGTGGTATAAATACTTTTTTTGTTGATAAAGTAGTGAAGGATATTTCAAGGTTAAGTTTAGTTTTTTGAATGTAACGTTGTATTTTCTTTCATAATATAATAACATTTATTGAGATAAATTCAACGACGTGCCACACGAAATCATTTCGTTTTATAAAAAATTGTAAAATAGTGACGAATTGGGGAGTCAAGTCAACACGTGTTGGCCGTACACCATTGGTCTAGCCAAACCCTAACTTTACCGTTGCTGCTAAGGACAAATTCTCCACGATTTTACAAGTTCCCATAAAACGAAATGACTTAATGTGGCACCCTGTTGAATCCTCTTCAACAAACGCTACAGCATTAAGAATAGAAAATTACAGCGTTCCATTAAAAAAAGAACATAAATTTGACCTTGAAATCTCTGCCCACTGCTTCATCCGCGAAAAGAACTATTTATACCACATTATGTCTTCCATCATACCAGACACATTTGCAAGAACATTTTTGTTTCGATAACTTCAGTTCCGTCTGAGATATATTGCACCGTGTTCAGTTAAAAAAGACACCCTGTATATACATATATATATATTTTTACACTTTGTTTTGCTTGAAATAATAGCTATTTTGAACGTTGAAAGAACCGTCGACAAGGTGATTGATCGCTATTACGAAGCTTGAAAGTGATCGATCGAAAAGTCGAACGGAACATCCTGGAAAGATCTAACGGTTGTTAAAAACTGTTTCACGTAAAATGACCGCCGAGCGTATACCTGAATCGAATACCGGCATTACGGTACACTAGGAAACGGGGAATAAGCGAATTGCCTTTAAACCATTCACAGAAAATCTATGTAGCGAAGCAGGGGATCTGGATAATTGTTGACAATAACTGTAAACACCTTTGAATTGCGACGTAAGGGGGGAGACCGAGTAATTTTATAGAAAACTTAAAACTTATTCTGCCACACCGACAGTGTACGCTTTTAGCTCGGTTGTCTGTTATTTTTCCTATTTAACTTTCTTTTTTTTTTATCCTTCAATAGGGTGGCGTTTCCATTGGAAAGATAGAATGAACGTTTATGTACTCATGTTTCGATAAAAATAGATTACTGCTGGCAAAGATTAGAATCTGGAAATAAACTTGGACTTTGGGGGAGCATTTCTAAAAGCAAAAATCTGTATTTTTTCTCTATACTCTTTTTTTTTAATTTCGTATATTATAAAAATTGAACCTCGCTTTATTTATGATCAATTTGTCCTTTCTGCATCGAAATATTTTCTCCGTTATTATTACTTACATTTATTTATTATTTATTTCTCTTTCGGGATATTTTGTTTTTTTCGTCATTTTGTGCATTTTAAGAGAAAAGTAAATCATTCGTTGGGGAAATAATTCAGACAAAGAATTCCATATCGTAACTTAGGGCAGTGTAATTGGAAATTGGAATTTCTGTTATTTTTTTTATTTTTCATGCTTTAACTTATTAAAATCGATTGATTATGCTAGCTAAAAATATTATTGGTATATCGGTTTTTTCGCTCGCTCCATCGATCGGTCAGTTTAAAGCAGAGCCATCGAAGCAAGTATAGTATAGTTGGTGGAATTAATATAGCGAGATCGTAAAATCGGTCAAACGTCCAAAATATACGCAATTTTAGCACCGAAACAGCAGTGTGAAGTAAATAGGGAACTCGAACCTTGTTTAGAACTGTTCGATATCAATTTGAAATTTAAAAAAAATTGTCTACGCCTTAAAGGGTGTTTCTATTGTGACAAGCGAAAAATAAGCTGATCTTTTCTTATTTTTTAATAGAAATCTACGAGATGAATTAATCTGAAACTTTGTAGATTTATTGAAGTACATTTAGTGAATATTCAGTATTTTTTTCGCGTTGAAATATTGATTTATTTAAGAGTAATAGCGATTCTGTCGAAGGTTGTAAAAAATTTCTTGTTTATGGTTCCCATAAAATCAACCTTTGTAATTGTTTGAATCAAAACAACAAATAAGATTCTTAATCTGTATGAGCGTGGCTATAGCCCAGATTAGAATAATTGATAACTATTAAAAAATTAAAAATGGCTGTTTTTTTAAACTCGCAAATTTCGAATTCTGCATATATCGAAAAATCATAGTTCGAGCGAGAATAACATATCTACTGAACATTTCGCCAAAGTTTCAAATAAATCGGTCCATCCATTTTTAAGATATCATGGCAACTAATTTTGAAAAATTTTGTTCTGAGAAAAATGCAATTAAAGTTTCAAGTATTGTTTAGAACTACAAAAGAAGCAATTTATTATGCTTATAGTTAATCAGCTATATCAGGGCCGTAAATTTCGCCTTCTTCTTCGCAATACTCTTACTGAAAGCCTCATTTGCTTTTCTCCGAACGATCTTTGCTTCCTCCCCAGCGAGCGTTATCCTCTTGGTGTCTTGGGTCACTGACTATTCCCATCGTTTCAAATATTTTCAGTACTGAATAGAAACATTCGTTAAACATTCCTACTACTAAATAAATCACCAACTTGAATGATTTACATATACAACACTGATTATCGAAAATATAAAGGCGCAAACTATAAGATTCAGTAACAATGCAAATTTTCGATTTTATTTTCTTTATCTTTCGTCGCGAGTCATTTTTTAACTGATGTACTGGCAAAACTTTTGTTTCTTCTACCTGCGCACCTGTCAGCTAACAGGTTTACATCTTTGCCAAATTTAAGAATTCATCTATAATACTTTGAAATGCTAAACTGTAAGAAAATGCAAAAAAACATTTTTTTTTCGACCGTCACACTAGGGAGAGACTCAATTTATATTAGTTAATTTTTACAATTGAGCAGGAAGGGACGTGGAGACCTTTCATGAAAGGTCATACACAGAAATTTTAAATATCAATTCATAAATGACGTATGGGTCGTCCTGGGTGCGGTTACATCAATCGGTGTCGTCGTTTAATGCTTTAATTTACGACCTCGCTATATCGCTTCCACGGACTATACACGCGTGTATACGAAAGGGAGATGGGCAGACGAGAGAGGCCGGGTCGTGAACGTTAGTAACGAGGGCAGCAGCAAGCTTGACTCCGCGTTTCGCAATGATTTCCATGCTTCGTGAGATTTCGACTACGCTCGATCGATCGCATACGGGTAGAGACATATATATACATCGGTTTCGTTCTACGTCACTGAGTGAGTATCGCTTTCATGTGCATCTCCCTTCCCCGCCCCTCTCTTCCGTTTCTCAGCTTGTGTCGCATCGTGCTACATACAAAGTGTTGCAAAAGACGTGACTAATTCGATAGGAAGGAGGAGCGTATACGAAATATCATTGGAAGTGTGAATATAACCGTATAGGACTTTATGGAAGCGTTAATTTTAACATTGCAAATTCATATAAAATAGAAGAACATCGTTTCGCCTGGTTCTCGTCGTTGATCAGTTGTTTTTCGAGTTTCTACGTAAAACGTATGTAACATTGTTGCATAGGTTAGTTTTATGAACGTTGAGGATATTTAGCTATTCACATGTTAATAAAACTCGATGTTTTCTTGTTTCATTAACGATTTTCACCAAGGTTATGTGCAAGTTAACATGAAACGCAACCTAAGAATAAACTTTCTGACTACTATGTAGAGAGACGTGAGTCGTAAAACGCGCGCGCCACCGCGTCAACGATGTGCAGGGAGGGTCATACTTTCGAAACAAGGCCACTATAGTCAACCGGTTAGCAGACCGATATACAAAGCGGAGAATGTGACTAAGCCGGCCGCCTACGTGCGTGATGCGATGTCTGTTACAAAACGGCGCATGCGTTTTCTTTCCTTCGATTCGTTCGTCCGTCGAA
The DNA here is from genome assembly GCF_001263275.1 of Habropoda laboriosa. Taxonomy (NCBI): domain Eukaryota; kingdom Metazoa; phylum Arthropoda; class Insecta; order Hymenoptera; family Apidae; genus Habropoda; species Habropoda laboriosa. The sequence continues at coordinate 547,176 of NW_017100686.1, read as the reverse complement.
CCCCTCCGCGTTGCTGTCGCCACTGCTGCTCTGTCGCCACTGTTTTCCTACGCTTCCTGTGGCATGACAGAGATCCATGTTACGTTTCTTCGTACATGATTCAAGAAATAGATAGACTGAGAACGGAGAGACGCGTGCGCCAACGGTCCTCGAAACTATCAAAGTCGTCACGGAAAAGTACCAGTCACACGTCTTCTTGATGGTAGTGACGACCACACGCTCTATGCCGAGAGACCTCGGTGACTCGTGTGTGCTCGCTCGTCGTTGGCGGGGATAGATATACGCGTGGATGCTGCGTTGCACTGGAATATAACGTACAACGATATCGCGTGTCATGGTCTTCTTCGTAGAACGTGACGAAACGATACTTCTTTCTTAATATCGATTCGTGCTTATATCTGTCGCTCGTGTCCCGGTGGAATGCGTTTCTCCGTATTACCTTCGGAAATTCTCCATGTAAACACCGTATGCGGAGGAAAATAACGAGACATGATAACCGCGAAAAGTAGCACGATGTCGAGTAAATTTCGTTGTGTAGCGATGCATTATGTGTGATACACAGAATGGCAGAGTGAAGTAGTAAGATTATCTTGGTTTCAAAACAATAATTCGTTCATGAAAGGTTACTTTTGTTTAGACGAATTCATTTTTTACCTTTGATAAGTTGTATACTATTTTGTGGTTATGTACATAAAATTTGGCTACGAATGTTATTAAAAAATAAATTTAAAGAAATAAAACAAATGAAATTCTAAATTGAATTAATATATGTATAAATTCTTCTGTGATAGGAGTTTTGTTAAATTCAGTAAATATAGGAAAGTACACGTGTTTTGTTTATTGACCTTTCCCAATGTAGAATCGATCGTCGGAAGGAAAAACGTGTATACTCTCAAGCAAGGCAACGAAACATTTTTTCACGATAAATTATTAAGTAGATGTTTGAAATACCTGAATGTTGCTTGCATATAAGAAAATTGACAATTTAAAGTAGTAGATTAAAGAAATTGTATTACAATCCTAAATTATACATTAAAGTACAATAGATATGATAATAAACGAGATGCAACATTATTTTATTAAAATTCCAAGTATTTATAAATTTGTCGTAATTATTCAGCAAATAAATACATATATCGAAAAGTCGAAAGTCGGCCATAGTATAGTATCGATGAATAAAGAAATAAAAAAAATAAGGAAATAGATTTATTCTTTTTTATTGATCAAGCTTCGAGCTGGTATCGGTCTATTGAGCGCTATTTATTAGATATTCGTTCACGCGTGCAATTATCGTGGGCGCCAACAGAGGACAGCGGTGTAGCTCATTGGTAATAGATATAGACGAAAAGAAAAACTCTGTAGTGCTCATGGCCCAGATAGCTCAAGGAGCACCAGTCCAACAAACTGGAAATCCGGTGTTTGATTCTTGGTCTCTTAGTTATTCGTATAGCGTTCCATTTTTCTTCCGTTTATAATATATGAGCACATGTATCGTATGTACCATATAAATGAAACTATAGAGTAGATAAACGGACAGGTAAGATGCGTGTCGCGTGTTAATAATTTTATCGATGAAAGTGACACGAGACGGTATAGAAGCGGTTCGTAAACAATATCAAAATGCATAGCCTCGCAATCGCCCTGTGGTATATATATATATATACATCCAGAACGCTCGATATTCCGTCGTGTATGAGCAACGATCGTGCGTTCATGAAAGCAAATAAGCGGCGAAAAGCAGTTTGTACACAGCTGACGGTAGTGATGGCATGTCGTGTGTTGCTTGATTGCGATCTCCCATGGAATATCAATTTCTTTTTAACGTCAAATTTTTAACACGTTATTGTGACCAGAAATTTAGATAGAAATGTAGTTCACAATCGTGTTGTAAATTCATAATCTATCGAAGAACATCAGAAAATTCTATTATAAAACATTACTCTTTATTGCCTGTACCTAACCAAGAAATGTTCGTAACACACCTATGCACCGTTCATCTCGTACGAATTCACGAAGATCAATCTACGTTCGATCTCTATTGTTTATTTTCAGGAATTTTTATGCAACGCGTCGATGTTAAAAGTATACACTCATTTAGCATAATTCATTGACTTAGTTACTGATACAAAGAGGGGAAAGAATATCTATTTCTGTCTTTTAGTACTCTGCTTGCAGCTCTTGTATATACAGAGTGTCTCAGTAATTGTGGCACAACTGGACAGAGAGTAATTCCTTATGGAAAAAGAAAGAGAAATTTGTTGTTCTTTATTTTTATTCCTATTAATATCTATAGTAGATTAAAAACTATCTCCAACTACTTTAAAAACTTAGAAAAAAAATATAATGCAAAAAATAAACGTGCATACACTTGTTATATTATTTAAAGCATACTATTATCAGTGCCTTAAACATTAATATTATAACGATATAATAGCAGTTGCATGTGCGTGTGCAAGGATTTTTCAAAATCGATTTTCTCAAACATGAAATATTCTCATTTTTTCTTCGGTTGGTAATACCATGATTACTGAGTTGATAATTATTTCCAACAATGTTGAGTAGTTTCCTGACAATTGGCAAACGGCAGTCGGTCAGCTTCTGAATGTAGAGAATAGATAACGTTAAAAGGTTTTAAAATAGTCATCCATGAAGAATATGAAATTTTAGGTGCGTATGTCGGTCCGTCTATCCCATTGGCACCAGCAAATGTGGCGGCGAATGGCGGAGGGTCCCCTCTTCGTCCACGAACGAGCCCTCCGCCGCCTCCGCCACCGGCCCAAGAAACCACAAACGACAATTCACAGACGAATCATCACCAGGTAATTCAGAAGTTCGTACGTTAACGATTCGTACGTGTAAGTGTGAAATACATTCACATCCATGATTTAACGATAATTGGAACTATTTTATTCGTCGTTGTTTACGTACCACCGGTATATGTAAATTTTTTGAAAGTATCTTCATCCGTTCAGGGTTCGTCGAATGGTCCGTCACCAATGGCCGCGCTCATGTCCGTCGCCGACAACCTTGCGTCGCCAGAATCAGTGCCACAACCACCGAACAATCCGAGTCCAACCAGCAGAAGCCCACCGACCACGGCCACGAATGCTCAGCAACGTAGTGCTTCTAGAGGATCACAACACAGCCCGAACAGTTCAGGTAACGATTTGACTTTTATTTTCAATAGAAATCAATTAGTCGTCGTTGTATAAATAATGCAAAATATAATACACTCGATGATCCTGTGTGCAGGATCCTCCGGTAGAAGATCCAGTTGTTCCAGGCACGTTTCGTCGACGACAGTGACAACATCCTCGGAAGGAGCGGTCGCGCAAGTTGCCGGAGCCGCAGAACAAGTCTCAGCGCCGATACTGAAATGCACCCTTTGTCAAGAACGTCTCGAGGACACACATTTCGTTCAGTGTCCCAGCGTGCCACATCACAAATTCTGTTTCCCTTGCAGCCGAGAGAGCATAAAGAGGCAAGGTGCTGGCTCGGAGGTAACTATTTTTTGTTCGACCAAACAATCAATCCTATCCTGAAATCTAGAACGAAGAATGATCATCATAGCCATTCAGTTTACGTAACAACCTAATTCCCCTCCGTGTTAATTTCAATTGTTTCAGGTTTATTGTCCAAGTGGAGAGAAATGTCCACTGGCGAACAGCCAAGTGCCATGGGCGTTTATGCAAGGGGAGATAGCCACTATCTTGGGCGACGACACCACAGGTTCTGGGCTTAAAGTAAAGAAAGAGAGAGAAACCTAAGGGGATTCTCCGGCTGTTTAACATGGGGCTCAAATTTTGCACCCTCTTTGAACGAAGAGGGTTAATTATGGTGGAACCGTGAAGGTTCACCAAAATATACTTTTGGTAACGGTAATAAATGTTGGCAACGACGATATTGTCAACATTATTCGGTTCGAGCCAAAGACGTTGTCGGTGTAAATTGGATTAATCACGAGGTTGTTGAAGTTGTTATTGTTGTCAGGGAAAGTGGACGATTTTGTTTCAGCGACGTGTTTCGCTGGCTTTTTGTTCACCGGGACAACCGATTGTGTTTCGATCGATCGATCGTTCGTTCGTTCGATCGAATTGATTTGTCGACTGGTCTTGAGAAGGAAGTCTTTGGCACTTTTGCGCACGTTGCCGTCGGTCCTGCACACGTGTATATAAATGGGATTATCGCAGAACGGTTAATGTGCAAGGAAACAAATGAAAAAAAAAAGAAAAAAAAAGAAAGAAAGAAACACATGGAGTTTGTCGAATATATATATGCGGGAAGGACATAGATGAAACCGCGGAGAGATTTTTGTGTCCAGTTTTGGGTTTGTACTTAGGGCACGATCGCCTTTCTTTATTGTTTCTTGAGTCGCGAATGTTTTCGCAATTTTTTGAAGTACAACAACAACATATGCCGAAATACGTTGCATACACATTTAGAAAACGTACGTACATACATACATAAACACGCGCGCGTGTCGCGCATGATTTGCTTCATATAACATACCCCACACATGCACACACACGCGCGCGCGCTCGTCCGCGTGCTTGCATATATGAAATTAACCAAACACAATGACGTAAAAATTGAGAGCGGTTGTATTATACTTTATTTTCACTCACGTTGTTTGTATCACGTGATCATCGCGGATTAATCGAAGTTGAAAGTATCACGCTTGGGAGTTGTAAAGCTCGCGTCGGATAAATCCCCGACAGTTGTTCTTTTCTAATCTTTTATTTGTATACTCTTTCTACTACTACCACTACTACTCTACTACTACTACTACTACTACTACTTACTACTACTTACTACTACTTACTACTACTTACTACTACTTACTACTACTTACTACTACTTACTACTACTTACTACTACTTACTACTACTTACTACTACTTACTACTACTTACTACTACTTACTACTACTACTACTATTACTATTACTACTACTACTACTACGACACACTCGTTGTATGATGAAAGAAAGTAAAGGCGGACATATTTAGACCCAACGTACGGGTTTTCTGTACATTGTGTATATGTGTACATACCACATTATTAATAAAACTTATGGACTAAAGGAATAATCATTTTTAAATGTACAAAAGAAACTTGTTTTGCGTGTTATCTATTAAATTATTTTTTTTCTTTTTTTCTTTTTCTTGAATCGTTATTGGAGGAACCGAATCGAGGAGGAGTGACATATAAAACACTGTCGTCATTGTATAAAATATTCAAGCGCGCACCGGCGCGATATCTTGTCATTTTCTTTTTTTCTTTTTTTTTTTTGTTTATTTTTCGTTCTTTCTCTTTACCATGTAATCGCTATAAAATGTCCCTTGCAAGACTCATCCGGTGGTACTCGAGAGAACACACAAGGGAAGAAAGGAGGTACGAGCGGGGATTGGTGTGTGTGTGTTTGGAAGTCGAGCATTATTAATTTCGATCAAGTCAATATGAACGTGAATCAATATCCGATTTTTGTGTAACGTCCACTTTCACCTTTAGTTAATCGCTAGACTTTAAGTGAGAGGGCCTTTTGGTTTTTCATTTTGCCGATGAAAAAGGTAACGCCCGTCAAATAGGAACCGTACACTCGCTATTGTCTAAAAAACGAAGTAAAAGAAAGAAAGAAAGGAAAAAAAAGCGCATATAGAAAAAGAGGAAAGCAAACGAAACAAAACGAAAAACCGAAAAACGCAAAGATATGTCGTGTTATATTCTCCGGCTAGCCGTGTGTCCGAAGATCTTTTTGCCAACCGTGTTGTGTCCTTTGTTCGGGAGAGGGATCGTTCGGCCGCGAGTGCAGCACCTTTTGTATATATTTGTAGAAAACAGATTGGCAAGAATATATTAAACGCGAAGAGTTAGAACGACGACGGCGATCACGCGCGTTTGCAAAGCTCAAGGTTCTCTACAGACGGCGCTTTGGGATTTGCCGTTGAAACGCGCGCGTTCATTTACAGCCGAATATTGGGGTTCTTGTTTCTCTTGGTCAACGGCGTTCTTTTTTCAATCGTACGTTGCTTCGTAGACGAGATCTGTCCGTCGCGAGGCAACTGGTGTGTAGAGGCTATCTGCGTAGCGTAAGTGAACCCATGTTCCGAAATATCGTGAAAAACTGATAAATGGACGAGAATGTTGAGCGAGCGATGAAAGGAAACACACGCAGAAAGAGTAGTGGAAGATGGAGAGAGAGAGAGAGAAGGAGCTGAAAGAAGAAATAAAAAAAAGTGTGATCATAGCAATATATTTGGAGAGGAGAGGGGTTGTACGTGATATTTTTTAGTCTAAGTTGTTCACGGCACACTTGTCGTTCAACGAGGTAGTATACGCTTGCCATTTTTTCCCCAAACAGGGAACAAGAGAAAATGCAGACAAAAGTTTTGACGACGCAGTTTTTTCATACAGATACAACTCGTCTCTTGTTTTCCGTTGGTTTTTCTCACACGCAGTCACAAAAGCAGTCCCACTCTCTCACTCTCTTTCTCTCGCTGTCGATGAAAGTTGATCTGTTGACGAGGGAACTAAAGAAGAGTCTATCATGTTGATACACGATACACGAGGGTAGACTGGTCGTCGAAATGGTCTAAGTGCCGATTGTTATTTCTTTTTCTTTTTGCTACCCTTTTTCTCTTATCTTTCGCATTATTCGCGCTGGGATCGTTTTAACGCTTGCCCATTTTCCGAAACTGTTCTTCGAGAATGTTCCGAGGAATAAGAGAAAGAGAGGAGACACCAATTGGTCCCGTGGCAAGGGAGAGCAGCAGCGCGTTCATTATTCTCTCAGGCTGTGTTTGTGTGTGTGTGCGTGCGTATGCTTTTTGATCTTTGAGAGCGAGTACAGCAGAGACTTTCCTTCCTTTTTATTTTTCCTCCTCATCTTATTGTTTGTCTTTGATCTTCTAGTTGTTCCCTTTTTTCTTCTTCTTTTCATTGTCGGTTGGCCATATGAACGAAATTGGAAATTGGAATAAACAAAAAGGAGAAACGAAAAAACTCATAAAGCGATATTTCGTAGCACCAATAGCAATACGATATGAATAATGACTGTTACCATTAATCTTGAATAATTATATCGTTTTAAGTTTAAAGTCCGTAGCCTTTGCAATCGTTCAATTTCATTGTCGACGACCAAAGCCGAATTTTCGTCAGATTTATCGGTTTCCGTTCTTTTTTCCGAGGGAATAAAGGAGAGAAGCGCCGAGAAAAGCGCGCGATACATATAACTGTTCTTCTCCGAGAGAAAAATACAGAAAAATGTGAAAAGTGAATCTTTACGAACAGAGAGAGCGAAGAGTGTGTTTCACACAGTTGCTGTATATTGTATTCGTTCCATTTGATTATTTTTTTTTGTTTTTCTCTCTTCTTTTATCGATTCTCTCATGATAGAATTACACAGAAAAAAAAAAAATACACATAAAAGCGGAAGTAACGAAATAATACGTCGAATAGCAATTGTAGTAGTGGATAATGAAATTTTCTAGTATACCATACCTCGAGGAACGCGTAAACACTGTACTGTTTATCGTATGTATACAACATGCAAAAGCAAAATATATGTGTTGATGTGTAACAATTTCTGCATTTCTCTTTATTGTTCGTTGTAACGAAACCTTCATCGACGAGTAGAATTATACTTCTCTTGTTACTTGAACGGGAATGCGTTATCCCCGAGCAAAATGGAGACTTTTTTTTCACGAATGAAAAATCGAGGGAAGAGCAATCGGCGCAATTTTTGGGGAAAATTGCCGCGTTATCGAGGCGTATTGATCGATGGTACGTTGAAAAAAAGTGCATGTAACATTGCCGGTTGGCGAGGGGGAAAAAGAGAGTCGGGAGAGCCACACCAGGCTCTCCCGTAGTCTTCGCAGCCGGACAACACTTGCCTAACTTTGAAAATCAATGCCAATGTTCAGCTGGTGCAATAGCTGGGCCAAAGAGAGAGAGAGGCCGGGAAACGAGCGAGACAGGAAGAAAGCGGCAAACCCAGCAGCATATTGATCTGTCTTTTCCAGACGGGGCTCGAATGCCAGCCATGCTTCACTGTCTGCTGCGCAACCAGAGACCGAGTGAACTTAAAGCAGATAGTCGTCGCCATACGAGCCTTTTCTACGTGTCAAAACACGCGCGAATTGTTGTCATAGTGAACGATTTGTTTTTTTCAAACTCGAAGAATTTTTTCATAATCTCTCGCGATTGAACTGTATAGAATTTTCAGCGTAGTGTACCTCGAGCACTTTTCGAAATATGCAATGCTAACGTTTTGATAAAATGAGCGAAATTAGCCAATACGTTAACATTTCAATATTAATACGTCGACTCTGTCTGAAATTTTTGTTAAATACGAAATTATCACTTACTATTAGTATGTATACAGTTAAAGTTCCTGCTAACCCTTTATATTACACTGTTCAATAGAAATAGGCGTTGTTTAAATGTTTCGCCGTTCTTCACAGTTTGAAGGAAAAGAAGTATCTTGCGCGATATTGATTTCCTTGCAACCACAGTTCAGTGAAAATACGAGAGATAATTATAAAATTTATCTTAAGACGGAGGAAGAAAGAATTCTTCGTGTAATCTGGAAGAGAAAAATTGTGTAGATAGGAAAATTTTACACTCCGTGTAAATAACGAAGAAAGGTACATTTTTCATCAATTATGACATAATACACGATTTTGTGTAAAACAGGCCTACACAATTATCTTCTCTAACTGTATGGTGGTACGATAAAATTTGTATACGTAATTTAAACAGTTTCAAAGATGGAAGAAATTTGTTTTTTATAAATGCCATTTGTTTCTACTGTATGTTTTTCTGTGCATTTAAACACGCATAATAGTATGACTTTAAAAATCAAATGTGAAACTTCCTATCAGTTTTTATATAAACAAATTTTTTTTGAAACCATTTAAGTTTCTTGGTACAGATTTTCTCGCACCAACCACAGCTAGAGAAGATAATCAGCCGGTCTGTTTCTTCTAATGTCCGAACGAAGAAAACTAAAAACAAAGCCTGGGAACGATCGTAATTTTCATATGGAAATTTTCGGAAGAAACGACGAACGTGTTGAAGAGAAAAAGGTCGCTCGAATGGCATGGAAAATTTCTTGGATATCGAAGCGCACGGAAACGTGATGAATTTCGCGCGATACTTTTGCGCTGATAACTCTCCCCGAGGTTGTTGATTAGTACGTGAGAATCTGCGGAATACACGAGTGTTCTGTGTATTAGAAATCGTATGTGCACGATTCACTTACGCGCGTTAATCGCTCGAGAAAAATAGATTGAAAAAAAAAAAAAGAAGAAAATGATCCGTAGCGTTCGAAGATTTATTTCAACTTGGAGAGAATTAACGTGTACACCATGATGATTTAGCCTGATGAATCAAAGGGGATCGACAGTAATGACTGTCTTCAGGAAGAAGAGAAAAAAGAAGACACTCGATGAGGGAAGAAGGGTAAGAACGTCGATTGTATTGTTTGGCGAGCAAAGAGCAAAGTCGATTGCGCGCGGCTCGTTTAATCTTCACCGATATTACTTTTATTTTATATCACACGCCTTCGTTTTTATCGGGAATTCTTCTTGTATTATCCATTATCGTGTGTATCTGTTATCCTTTAGCTTACGTTTGTCACTTTATCTCTTCTATTCCGCATTTATTCTTCCACGAAGATATATACATATTTATTGTTTCTTCTTTTATTAACGATGTATAGCGTGACGAAGATAATAGAGTTATTCTTCCACGTCGAGGCAGAGAGCACGGTGTAGGATGATTCTTTGGAAAATTCATCGAGATTTTCAGAACGATCTGTTTTTGTTTTCGTCGCGAGACGATGTATAGTGTAACGAGTCTGATTTCTTACTTTAATTTATTGTTTATTTTGCTAAGTTAGGATGCTTTCCTGTTGGAAGAGTGTTTACTATCGTTTCCATGAAAACAAAAGTTTAACTTCGATAGTTGATTTTTGAATTTTTGAAGTGAAACAATTTTTCGATCGATTTCCGGAAAACGGCTTCGAAAGTCATTTCGCGCTTGTTTCTTTGAAGTTTACAGGTTCAACGAATTCGCGAAAGCTGATTTTCTATGTGGTTTGTGTATATGCATTTAGAAATGTGTAAAGTCGAGGTACACTTTGGGAATCTGCACGTTTCTAACGATGCAATTCTCCTTTTCTCAAGTTACTCTGCGGTATAAATTTTTACCTTTTCTTTTATGATTTTTAAAGTGAACTTTCTGAAGAGTAGAAACCATAATTGTCACGATAGTCTCTATCTTAACCCTTTCACTGCTATTGGCGCTTTGAAAATTTCTCGCAATCCTTAAATTTTGCTTAAAATTCAATCCTTCGAGTACTCTTGCTTTAATTAAACAATAGAAATTTAAAAATGATAAATTTCAAAGTTTGAAAAATTTTTAAACGACAGAACGAAAGATTTGGTTGATAATCTGCCGCAGCGAAAGGGTTAATAGATATTCTTCATTTTTTAGTGTATCCTTGTGAAAATATTTATGAAATACCAATTGATAAATTTACGAATCGACGAGTTTGTCCACTTCTCAGTTCAGCAAGAGTAAAAGATTCAGCGAGAATTACACTTTTTGCAATTTTCACAATTTTCTACGAATACTCTCATTACCACCCTATACGAAGCGACGAAACTCTGATAATTAATTAATTCGATTCCCCGACAGGCAAAAAATGGAAAGGACAGCTGCGTGAATAATAAGTTCGAATTCGATCGATTGACGTAAATTTTCATCGATGATACGGATTTTTTCATCGCATCTGATTGTTCCCTGTTCACACTCGTTAATTATACGCGCGTGACTTGTGAGATATCGTGTTTAGGCTAGCGAAACCAAGCATGGTACTGATTAAAAGTTAAGTTAATTCACGCCTTGTTGCTGTTCATTTTATAATTTCATTGTTCCCTCCATCTTGTTATCTTCTTGTACTATATTTCCTCTTAATTTTTTTTTTTCTTCTGTTTCAACTGCACAGTAAATTGAAACGCAAGTCGAAAATGGAATAGAATAAAAATATTGCAAACGACTTCCATTTTGACATTTTTTCATTGTTTTCACCATTGATTTGACTGAAAAATAATTAAAACCAGATACGAAGAGTATGGTAAAAGAGAAAGCTGTGGAAAAAAAATAAAGCGACTCTTCTTTTAAGATTTGTATGGATAAAATCCAATGTAAAATTTAGTAAAAGACATATTTTATATTGTAAAAGATAATAATTTGTCCACTTTGAATGATTTCTAAAGAATGTATTTGATAAAAAAGGGTTTCAATTATTTTTTGATACAGATTTATATTTCTTCACTAATATCGGGATGTTTCCTTGAATATTCCTAATACCTACACCTTCTAGCGAGAATTAAGCGGGAGAAATTTCTGAAATATATATCGCAAGACACTCTGTACATTGGAATTCCCTTGAAAGTATTATTTAGCTTTCGAAACTTTGCTTTAAAAGGTCTAAATAAGCAGTTCCATTTACAGTGGATTCTCATGAAGCGAAACGTTTTCCACAGCGTCCCATTGTACGCTCATTTGCATATACGTGTTCATTTGCCGGTAGCTTCTTTTTCCTTACGGTAAAATGGTGGGAAAATTAGAATTGCAAAATCCATTTGCGTTTCAACAAGATAATCATCTGATTCTCAATGATGATGTTTGTATTCATGTGTTGGAACGCAAATATCGGAGGTAAAACCATTAAAAGTTCATTAAGAAGTAAATTTTGATATTATTTAAGTGTGCACAGGACGATACTTTTTGAAACAATTCATTGTAACTGATAATTAACGTAATATACGATTACTCGTTGTACTAAATTTCACACTTTAAAACGTACAAAACGTTACTCTTCCTTTTTGCGATACAATAAGGCATCTATGCACTGGCGGCTATAGTCTGAGTCAAATATATTGGCGCCGCCGGCCAATGGCCTGTCACGTGGATTTCTCCCCCACCACTTTTCCACACCGACGAATACCAAGCGAGATCTGTATACGTAGCGGTTCAATAGGTCAACGTCATAGGTGCGTGGGCGTATCTGTTTAGTAAGGCGATCTTTGTTTTACTTCCGACGACTATGTTCTCTCTTCGGCTTGTATTTTACGAAGGTACAACTCTTTCATCTGTCTCCCTTTGGCAATGCTCTTTTTTAATCAATGACGTTTGAGCGAGCGATGACGTTGCAATGAATCGTTTAATATCAGAAATTTCAGTTTTTCTCATTTTCATATTATCTTTATGAAAATCACCGATGAATCGATGAAATTCTCCTGATAAAAATGAATCTATGTACAATGTAAATTGAATCAGTTTTATTGGTGATCAATTTAAATACCTTGTATAGTGGAAGCGAGACGTACGACAATTTTCAAGGGGATTTAAAATTGATTATTTTTAAATTCGGTCCGATATAGGTCGTGTTTGTACTCCTTTTCATCGGGAGAATCTCACCAAGCCGTTAATACTATTTTCATAAAGATAGCATGAAAATTCTAGAAATTGATATTTTTAATATGGCCGATTCATCGAAACACAGGTGGTAGCCACTTTCTTTGACCACGTGTTTAGGTTCACTGATCTCTAGGCCGCTAAGTGGTGGGAGAAGAGTGAGAAATTCCCGAATGTGTGAAAATTTATCATTACACATTTCGCGTTGCTTGAAACATCTGAAACGTTTTAACAAATCTTCACAAAAAATGACAAGTGGCACTTTTTTTTATCAGTCACTCTGTACCATCTATCTTTTGCTCGATAGAAATTAGTTTTAACAATAGGAAATGGTCGAATCGTTCCGAGAGTTTGATCGAGCAATTTTCATCGGTAGTGTGGCAAAATGACACACGTGATTAGGTGAGTCACTCTGTGCAAGAGTGTCGTCCAGTAATCCATCGACTTTAAAGGACGTCGCGAATTACGTAGCTTTGACGTACTGTTATTGATCAGTAAGTCTGGGAGCATTAAAGTGGGAAGCCTGTTGGAAGTGCACTGACGTCACCTTCCCACGATTTTCCAACTACGGCGTGTATATACACGTGAAAAATCCATCGTGCAAGTCTGTGGAGTTGTAGCGAATTTGCTCGTATTTCATTTGAACTCTGAATAGAAATACGAAACGTGGAAAAATAATTACTCCAGTCGATGACCTTTTTTCAAATTACTTAGTTCAAGCAATCGATATTCTAGGTTTCGCGTTGATTACGATGGATTTCTGACAGGGAAGAATAATTTTGCATATATGAAATTATGTAAAAAAAAGTATGTAACCTAACCTAAAATAAAAATCTGAAAATACTCGAAATAAACTAAACTTTATCATTACTAAAAACTCGTTCTTAATTTTTAAGTATATCAATATACTTTCCAAATATTAATTATTCCCAAGTATTTCTTTTTACACTTAGAATTTTTTTTTCCACTGGAGTATTGGTTCCTTATTTTTCTTTGTGTAAAAGCAGGTAAAATTAAACGAGGGTAAAGAAGTAAGAGAGAAGTGAACGAACTGAATGTGGCAAACGTCGACGATAAAAAGGAATTGGCGAATTGGAGGATGGTGAAAGAATCGATGACGAGTAAGAAAGAAGCGGCTCCCTTTAAGGATCGATATTATCACGTGTACATGTAGAGATAGTTGTAACGCAGCCAGAGCCAGAAACGTAGAGTTTCACGATGTAATGCACGAGGGACAATTTGATTCTATTCCCGAGCCGAGTAAGAGATGGAAGCTCAGGGACATCCACCCCTGTTCCAAAGAAATTTATAACTTTATTGCCATCGGTTCTTGAAATTGCTCTTCTGGTTTGCGCACGCGCGCGACTACGTACGACTTTTTATATTATAGTTCTTATTTTTCTGAGCGAAAATCTTGCAAATTTTTATATTAGATTTTAAATATCTGGAGATTTTGAAATTTATTGAATTTCTATATCGTAATGGAAGATTTACTTATTGAAATATCCTCTTTTTTTTTTTTTTTAAATTTGGTGCTGCGAATGAGAAATTAAATTTTGGTAATGTTTCGTTGAAATTTTTTACCGGAATGCGTCTTGGTAATAATTTTAATTGGATTGTTTGAATATCAGAATCGTAAAACTTGACGATACAAAAAGTGTGAAGGAAAGAAAGAAGAAATAATAATAGTGACAAATTTCATAAGGAAATCATTTTTTTTCGTATAGTAGCAGTCGTTTATTGAACTTATTCTCGGTACTCTATCGCTTTTGTATACCCAGAATGTTCAGAAAAATCCATAATGTCGTTAGATAAAGAAAAACCACGTACATACATTGTTGCGTGCAGAAATTTACTCAGAGAATCGTTGCAAATTTCCTTAAATCGTTTAATTTTCTCTCTCTTATCATTTCTTCGTATTCCCATTTGCAAAAAAATCGCACATCTTCTCCAAGTATGTAGAATTCTCACCGTGTGCTGAATTGATAATTGTTGGTATTTTATTTTGTAGAGAAAAGGACAAGATTCTTTGGCAAAGATTTTTGAATCTTTAGATCTTAATAAAGATCTCGCCTATAATTTAGAATTGCAAATCCAACTTGATATTATTTTATAAATATGATTATTTCTTTTTTTGTTCTAGAGAGAAGCGCAAGTGCTTGGATTTATATCCTCCGCCTCGTTTAGTCAAATCCTGTCGTCCGACAATGCTCTCAGATTGTTATTGCCAGACTTGCGTGCCAATAGAGCGACAAAGAGAGGAGATCCACTCGGAAAGAAGTCGCGTGAAAAGTTCTCGTGCTAAACCGGAAACCGCCAGGAGTGCGAAGAAGATCTTACTGACTCCGGCAAAGGTCGTTGCCGATATACAGGTACCTGCATTATCGTGTAATCATTTTTTATTCATACTTCTGTACAACTTTTTCTTTCAATATTGCGTATATGAATAATTGTAAATTTTTAACAATTCGTTAGAAGAGAAATATTTATTTTCGCTAAAATAAGATTTTTTATTAACAGAAATAACAATCTCCCAGTTTCCATCGAGTACAAATTACATTCTGCATCAGATCCAGAGCTGAGCAAAATATTCTTTGAAACAGTGAATAGGAAATATTCTATTTTACTTGAAATCGTATAATTATGAAAATGAAATAGTTCATTTACTGCAAGAACTTTTCCAAATAGTATTTTATTCGAAGGATATTGAAAATAGTCAGGCTTTATTCTGAAATATTTCATTTATCGTCATTTATCTTCAGTTTATTCATAATTAACCGAGTAACCTAAACGATGAAAATTCTGTGCGTCGTAGGTCCTTACTTCGTTACAAACAAATAATCGTGCTTGAACTAAAAAGCAATTCACTTTGCCAAATATTCTAATTTCTTGTATTTTACAACATCATTTCCTTTCTCCACTAATTTTCATTGTCGACACAACGAAATTTCAAATACAAGGTTAAGATGTTTCGTTATGTGCATGAAGTTGTTAGAATAAAAATATTTTGTTCGTTTAAAAAATTTCGTTTCCTATTTAAAACAGCTTTTTATATAAAACATGTAGCATATGTTATTCAAGATATTCTTTCTCTAAATTTATCTCCGATTCATATCAACAATGTGTCGTTATTTCTTCTCCTCTGATTTTTCCCTCTTATCAGATGATTTCGTTTCATTCTCAGTCTGAGAACAGGATATCAGAGCTTCCAGCTGCCTTGATTCTCAGCCCAGAAACATCGGCTGCTCTCGAAGACGTCGAGAAATTAATCAAAGATGCAAAAATTCAAATAAAAGAAATAAGCAAATCCGCCGGTTCTGGTGGTTGTAAAAGAACGAGCAGAAGTATGTAAGTATCTCAATTATATTGAGTATTTAGATATTAAAATGTCTTCGAGTATATTATTATTATCAAAATATAAAAAAATACACGTGACGTAACGTTGCAATCTTACCGACCGTACTGTGATATTATTAATCTACGAATTAGTGTTGTTTTTTACTTATCTCAAGAGAGTCTAACATAACTTTCGTGTATTTTACATATTTTCATCGTTTACAATTGCACAAACGTCCACAGTCTAATTAATTCACACTCGAAAATCTCCAATATTCGTTATATTGTAAATGAAGAAATAAAATTTTAATAAAAAAAGAAAGAGGAAAGAAAATAGCAACTTTCATCCCGTTGACAGCTTCATTTATACCCGAAACGTTGTTTCTATCGTCTTGAAATTTTCAGTTACCCGAAAGTATCGACAGACTTTTCAAACTTTCATCGCTGAAAAATATATTCACCCTTCGTTCGTACCTTTTTAACAAAATCAATATGTACAACGTGAGATTTCTCTTCAGATACCAAGGCGAGGCTTCGTTCGAAGACGAAACCGATCAATTGCTATACATCCGGGAGCGTGTAACGTATAAATTTGAAGAAGCAAATGGCTGGATCGATACCATCTGCCCAACTTCGAAAAACGAACAGTTTCACGAAGAAGAAGAAGAAGAAGAAGAAGAAGAAGACGATGTAGCAATGAAATTTAAGAGATCCGTCGATTTATCCGCACCGAAATTCCGAACTTCCGAAGATCGGTACAGAGAATTTTCTCGGCGAAGAAACTTTCAAATCGAACAATTGCAACTTCTGTCTGGTAACAAAGAGAAACCACGATACAACGACGAAGCCTGTGCTTCTTCTCTCTCAGGAAGACGAGAGAACGAAGAAGAAAATAGAAGAATTAACAGCTGTTCTGTTCAAGCCGGTCCATCGGTGGACATCAAAGGAGAACTGATCAGGCAAAATTTAGAAAGCATCCATATCTCGCCTAATCCTTGTTTCGTGCAAGAAAGCCAGAACGTTGGAACATACGTGTTCTATCGCGACTTCTTCGCGGAGAACGCTTCTCCAAGGCGTAAAGAGAAATTCGTGAGGATAGTGGAAGAAACTAATGGAAATAATAAAAATAAAACGAGATCGATTAACGGTAAACAGAAGAAGAAACGTCCTAAAGAGTCCAAAGAAATGGAAGTTAACGATAGCTCCGATTTTTCACAAGTTTCGGAAAAATCCGAGAAAATCCCAGAAAGATCTGGTATCGTTACCACGGAAGATAAGGAAGAATCTACAGTTGTGAATGTAGAAAAAACAGTCGATAAGAAAGAATCGTTAACGAAGAATTCGGATGATAAGGAAGACAGGTCGGAGGATCGAAGTACGGAGAAATCTCTCCGCGATGTTTCGAATGCTAAACACGAAGATAAAGTTATCGATCAAGAGGCAGGAGATTCGACAATTAAGGCAGCTTCCGGGAACGAACAGAAGCAAGTACGATTCGGCGAGCAGCAAACTTCGAAGAGGGAAAATAAGAAAACTCACGTCGATGAATTACCAAGTGAGAAGGAAGATGGAACGGTTTTAAAGGAAGATTTAAAGGTATCGTCGAAATCCGTTGAACCAGAAGGTCAGAATGTTTTAAAGGATAATACGGAAGAGTTGAAGCGTCCTTCGTCTTCGAAAACTGTTGAAATAAACGACAAGTATCTGGTTCCACTCTCGACGAAGAAAATCGAAGATAAATGTGCGGTCGATAAGAAAAGGCACAGGGAAATATGGGGAGAACGGAGAACGGAGAAAAATGAACGCTATAGCGTGATAGATGAACGTTTCACGAGTATTCTGAAAAATTATTGCGATCTAGAAAAAAAATCCAGGAAAAATGGTAATTCCAATGATACACCTTCGAGTATCGATTCTTCGGATAACTCGGAGGAATCGTGTGATTTTTACAATTTGTACGAACCCTGTTTCGACGAATTGGATATAGTTTTAGTCGCGTACGATAAAACAATCGACAGTGTCGCGCGATCTGCGAGAACGATCGACAAATTCCTCTCGCAACCGGAACTTGAGGAATACTTTGTCGAAGCCAGCTCACAATCTCTCGATTCGATAACACAGCTGAGTGAGAGGAAAATTAAGGTAGGTCTTACGGCAAACGACGATCAGTCTCGTCCTTTGCAAATGAAAGAGAACACAGAATTAAGAATGAAGGATTCGGTGATCGAAGATCACGCGCGTCCAACGAAACGACATGTGAAATTCACGAAATTCGAGCGATCGAAAACGCCGGTAGATGTGAAAGATATTGATAATCGATGGAGAAAGTGTATCGTTAGAAGTTCGAATAAATGCCCTGAAAAAACAGAGCTGAAAACGAAAGATCGATCGATCGCTTCGGGGAAGTTAGACAGAGAGGCAACGGTGAAATCTTGTGGAAATAGTAAAGAAAGTAGGAAAATAGTGAAATCTGAAATTGGTCCTTTCGAAACGCGTTTTTGTCAAGTTGAAAACGGGGGTTCGAGCTTGTCGACAGTATCGATGTGTCCCGCATCTTTCAGCACGGATAACGAGTTCGAGAACGATAGGGAAATATCTGAAGAAATCTCGAAAACAATTAATCAGCAATATCTTCGCGACGAAGCGGCGAATTTGAAATTGAACGCGATAGAAATCGAAGATGGTAATTTCGATTACGCGAGTTTTCACAAGGTTCTGTATTCGAATATTTTGAGGGACGTTTTGGCGGAAATGAAGAGCACCGTTCGAGGGGAATCACCGTTTACGGAGGACGAGATAAGGAAGATTTTTAATATCAACGAAATTGCACCGCTGATAATGAAGAGTTTATTAGAGAGTCTGAAGAGCGATCCGTCGAATTTAGAGAATTTCGAGGTGTTCGTTAAAAAATTATTGACGAGCAACGCAGCTTCTGTGCAGAATATAAAAGCAGTGGAAACTGGGAAACCGAATGGCGAGTCTGAGAAACGAAATTTACAAGTGGAATATCCACCAAACGAGGTAAATGTCGTTGCGATGAAAATGATCGAACGTGACGAAGAAATTGTCGAGAGGAAAAGTATTACAGATGTATCTGAATCGGAACAGAAAGTTACTGTCCCTGCTGAGTGTAGCGAGGACTTGTTGCAATCTAAAGAAGACGAAAATTTTTCAGTTGAAAAAATAAGTAGAGTCAATTCTGACGTTGAGTCGTTGAAAGAGAATTCTGACACGAAAAGTGGCCCTAGAAGTAGTAATAAGAATGTCGTTTCGCAAGCTAACGAGGTGAATTTGCAAACGAAAGAAAGTAATAGCGAAAACTTAAGCTCTACGAAAAGTATGCCAAATGATGTTCGCGAAGAAACTGAAAATGGGGAATTAAATCAAATCGTTGATACTTTACGAAAGAAGAGTATTTCACAGAATGAAAATGGCAAAGATGGCTTAAAAGAAACTGAAAAGATATCGTTAGTGGCAAAGTGCGAAGAGAAATGTGAAAGCGTAACGCAGAAAGATTCGAGAATTTCTGAAACGAGAAAAGAAAATTCTGTAAGATCACGATCTACGATTGAAAACACTGGAAAAACTGCGCCACGTGAAAATGGCAACAACCTTTCGCAGGTTTCTTTAGCCGATTCTTTGCACGATTGTGCGTCTCTTCGATCATCTCCGAGAAATCTTTCGAGAACGACGTCGAATGAGGTGAAATCTTCACAGAAAGTGAACGAAGTTGAACATGTTATTAGTGCAGGGATTAGCGGGGAAGTACCGCACGTAGATACTTCACATTTCGATAATACGTTTGACAAAGAAAAAATTTTATTGGACATATACAACGAGGTACATAAAAAATTTAGCACCTCTACATTCAATACGAATTATTCGAATGATCAGCATCCTAGGTGAGAAAATAGCAATAAAAATTGGAATTTTTTTTTACAGAATCCCTAGCACAGATATATCTACGATATCTACGATAGAATCGAATAAGGTTAAAAATTTGAGAAATTTATCAATATCGAAATTTATGTATCTTGCAAAATGTATGTATTTATTGTGTTTTCGTGTTTTAGAGCGAAATGTTATCGAATACGTGGCAATCCGAGGGAGAATTATATATACCATGTTCTGGTTCGTATTCTCTCGGAGAAGTTCGAATATTAACGAACAATCAGAATCAATCAGATGGTGAAAATACGAATGATTTTAATGACAATATTACGGATTTTGTTACAAACAAAATGCCCGACTCTTGCAATGAATCTTCGAAGATAAAATAATAACTTCAATAATAGCACAATTAATATACATGTATGTATGAAGTAACTATATGAAAATCAACGTAAGTTAAAAATTTCGATCAGTAAAATATATATTATTTCAATCTTTATGACGAACGAAATATTTAATAATTGTTAATACATTTATTTATATTACTTAGTTGATTTAATTTTAGTCCCTTATCTAGACCATAGAAAAAATATGGAGTTGTTGATTTGATTGAAAACGCGTATTGCAGATATTACAATTGAGGATGCAATGACGGTGACGCATTTCGTAAAATTTATTTCCAAATGAACAATAAACAAATGTTTAAAAATATTCATAACATATTGTAAATAAAACCATTTTTCTTTCAGATAATTATATTATGTACTAGAATACTATAAATGTAGTATAATCAAGCATAAATAGCATGTACCTACCATTGTTATATTACCTCTAACCTGTAATCATTTAATATTTATAATTTGAAATAAATCATAATAATCTTGCTTCTGCATGAAGTTTTAATTTAAACGAATACACATCCTTAAGTTTAGTGTAAAATGTGTGGAAATTGGAAAAAGTAATAATACCGTGAAAGATATTTTTTCAAACGATGCAAACATAACCTTACATTGTGATAAAAATATGCAACTGCTTGACATAAAAATTCCGTAGATAACGTGTTAATAAAATATAGTTTATTTAAGAAGATTATTGGAATAATGTTCTGCAAACGCTTTAATAGATAAAAATTATATTGAACATAAGAAAACAGCGCGAAAAGAAATGTGCGACAAGTATGTCATTGGTTATTCGATATCCGAAAAAAAGCGACAGAAATTTAATTGGAATGATTTTTATAGTATTTGTGAGTCTGAAGGATTTCTATTAAAAATGGTAAATAATTTCAAAGTTTTTCTTAACTGTAATTAAATAGTTACGTCTTACGAGTCATTACGATAATGTGAGGTTATGTATATGTAAATTACATATTTAGTTTTCTACGCGTTTTTTTATATTAGATGCAATATTTCACAAGTGATTGTATTGATTTCAGATTGATATTAACTCTGATCTTGAATCTCAGGGACCATTTCATGTTTTTATACATAAACTGACAGATAAATTTGCACATGCTGAAAATGGTGACCAAAATGTATGATAAAATTCTTTATAATTGTCACAATTAGAACTGTTATAATAATTAATCGGTATTTCAGGCCAAAGCAATTATTTCAAGAATAAATGAGTACTTCTGCCAACATCCTGAAATAATAGTTATTGACTCTTTAGATAATATTAAGATTTTAATAAATCGTTATAAATCATATGAAATCTTACAAGAACACTTACAACTCAATGGTAAAGCAAAATTCGTAATGCTTGATATAGTCTTAATAGCAAATACATAATAAATTTATACATATATTTTTATTAACTACAATCTGTATACTTATGTTTCCTAGATGTATTTACTCCAAGATTTATAGAAATTAAAAGCAAAAGTAACATTGACAATATGTCAATGTTAAAAATGGCAGGTATCAAGTTTCCATTTATTTGCAAACCACTTGTTGCTCAAGGTTCCAATGATGCGCATAAGGTACTTTGTACTTTGAGAAAAGTATATATAAAGTGTACAAATTTTCAATAATTATTTTTTCAGATGATGGTGATTTTCAATGAACAAGGTTTGAATGATTGTCTGCCACCTTGTGTGGCTCAAGAATTTATCAATCATAATGCGATTCTTTACAAAATATACATAGTTGGGGAACACTTTCATGTTGTTGAGAGACCCAGTTTCAAGAATTTTTATGAAGAAGACTGTACCATACTGAATACAATATTTTTTAGATCTCATGATATATCTAAAAGTGATTCTAGATCTAAATGGTCAATTTTGTCAGAAGAAGACATTCCATTAACAGTAAAGCCAAAACATGAAATATTAGAAAAGATTGTCAAGAAAATCACAGAACTTTTTGGACTTCTTTTGGTTGGTGTAGATGTTGTTATCGAAAATCATACTGGAAAATATGCAATAATAGATGTAAATATATTTCCTGGATATGATAGTTATCCTAATTTTTTTGAACAATTAATAACCTGTATTAAAAAACTATCGATTGGACAGAAAAAATCACAGCAACACTCGAAAATTTATATGTTAAAAAAGTGTTTAAGCGATGACTTAGATTCCGGTTTTGAAAGTGATGAAAAAAAGAAATATTCTATAAAGACAAATAAATAATATAAGCAGATTAAGGAGATGGATAGTTATATCAAAATGATATTCCAGTTCACTATATTGTAACAAGTACAAATTGGTATAATTTAAAACAACAATGTATAGTATTTTTTTATAATAACTTCTTTTTTTTGTCTTTAAGGACACTTCGAATTATTGCAGCAGATCTGCGTTTTATATTCAGAAGTACTTGCTATTCTTCAACATTTTTAGTTTATTTTTTCATGGTAATTATTATAGGAAGAGAATGAATTTTATTTACAGGCTATATTGAAAATTTAAAATAAAAAAATTAGTACATTGTGGTAAGAAACGCATGACTGCCAAAAAATATTTTGTACTTTTCACTTCTATACTGTATTTGCAATAGTTAAATAAACCTTTGAAATTAATGTATATACCGTATGTTTATAATTTTACTTTTTCATTGTGAAATACAAAACTGTACATTAAAATTAGTATAAAACATTAAAAGATATACGATAAAAGAACTACTGAATACTATAATTTATTATTTAAATAACCTCTATCTCATCTCGCGTTTTTTGCACATAATTTTTCATTTCATTATAGGGTATTAAAGTTTTAATTAGTAATACTGTATAAATAGAAACATAAATGTTAGATGTTTTGATGAAATTTTGCAAAATATAAACATAATTTTGTTTTAAATTTAAAAAGAAATTCAGAATAATTTTATTCATTTATGTACACAGCAAAAGAGGCAAATATTAATTTGTTAAAAAAGAAATAATGGTAAATAATTTCTACAATTAAAAGAATAACTTAACTATTGGAGTCTAATTGAACATTGGCATTCTGATTACTTTCATTTCTTTCCTTCATTTCCTTCTGTTTTATCCAAGCTTTAGCAGACGCCAAAAATTTAAGATTCGGCTTTTGTGATTCATCTTCTGGGAAAACAAAATCAAATACTTCCTCCCAACCGTCATCGCTCTAAAAGTAGAAATAACAGTTATGAGAAATGTTTCTCTTAATAAGATAAAAATAATGATAAAAGAATTTATTTACCCCATCTTCTCCAACAATACGCCTTCTCCGTTTAATTCTTCGAGGCATTTTTTCCATAATTTTAGCACGAGTTTCATCATCCCCTTTCTCATTTTCAAAATCTCTCCATGCTTCTAAAAGCAGTGCCCTGCTTTCTTTGTCACCGTTCGATCTAAGTGCATCGTTTCCTCGTTCGAAGATTCTTCTTGCTAAGACAACATTATCAAGACCATCCTCGGTCGTTGAATTTGCCAATTCAAATTTAGCGTATGCAATCCACACCTAAACATTATGGTTTACATTTACGTAACAATACAAACGATATTATTACAATCACATACTTTATATTTAATTACTGCATCTAAACATACTTTAACATGAAGTGTACGTTCCAATAACCTTTCAAATAATTGCCGCGCATTTTCCGTTTCATCTTGTGATATTTCAAAATCAATGTACGATTTCCATAAAAGTTCGGGCATATCCAATCTACAAATTAAAATACTAGTTTTGATACAGGATTATAGTAATATACTTTAGATTAGTACAGTAAGTAATAATTTCTAAATATTTTACCTTGGCTGTGATATAGCTAATTCATAAATAGCCCGTGCACGTTCTACATCACCTAAAAGAGTTTCTAATTCTGCGAACTGAATAAACAAATGTTAATAAATAGTTGTTATGAATTTTCAACTTCTAAAATTATAATAGGTAGAAAGCTCTCCTGCTCTTTACAAACCTTCATCCATGTAGTGCAATTTTCTGGACCAAATTCAAGGAATTTTTCATACAAGATTCTACATCTATCAAATTCTCTCAATTGTATTTCTAAATCAATATATCCACGGTATAATTTATCTCTAGAACAAATTCCTAATGCCATACCCTATAATTAGTTTAAATAAAGAACGCTCACTATATTAATATACACTGTTAGGTGTGATAAAATTATAATTTTATAATTTCAAATTCAGTAACACTTACCAATGTTTTTCTAGCTGCTGTTAAATTTTTATGTCTTATTTCAAAACATGCATAAAGTAACCAAATTTTAGAGAATGTAAAATGCTTGTGGGGAATTAATTCTAAGCATGCCCTAAAAATTATAAATACATCGATTAAGTTATTATACTTTCTATGACAAAATGATATTAATTACCTGTAAACTTGTCGACATCTTTCGATATCCTCGGTATCAAGTTCTTCAAAAAGAGCATAATTTATCCAAAGATAAATGTATCTTCTCCAAAACTGTTTTTCCTACAAGGCATAATAAGTTCATATTACTATTATTATTATAATTATTTTACGTAAGATACATAAGATATTGAATTTGATATATAAAATCATGTAACATGACTATATATCACTTACTTTGGTTGGAGGAACGTTAGCTATCGCGCGTTCATAAGTTTCCCTAATAACGTCTACATTTCCTTCTGACTCTACCAATCTCAAATAGTCAAACCAGGCATCATAATTAGAAGGATTCTCTTTTACCTCTTGTTCATATTGGTATTTTCGTTTGCTCACAATTACATCCTCAATACCTGCAAATAATAATGTATTAGAATTACAAAAACATGAAATATTATTTATGAAACATTATTTTGTAACATTTTATAATACCTGAACGGTCTCCATATTTTTTCTCATGTACTGTGTATGCTTTATAAATTTCTTGTGTTTTCTCTTTTGGAATATGATCTAATGCATATTTGTAAATTACTCTGGCTCGGTCATGCTATGATAAAAATATCGTACATAACAAAAATATAATTTAAATTATAGAGACTATTTCAGAACTATACGGCAATTAAATAGAAGATTCCTTTCTCATCCTAAATTGTTACTCACTTCTCTTTGCCCTTCTTCAAACTTTGCAAATGCAATAAATAATTTTTCATCTAAATTTTCATCGCCATAAAAATTAATAGCACGTTCATAGACATCACGAGCTCCATTAATGAAACCATGAGATTCTTCGAAACGTGCATATTTTATCCAATGTTTGACATCAGGATGAACCATTACAAATCGTTCATAAATTTGCCTAGCTCTCTGTATTTCTTTATATCTGAATTCAAATTTAATGTAGGTTTGCCAAGCTTGTTCATCTGGTTCCCATTCCATCCATCTTTCAAATACTTGACGCGCTCCTAGACAAATATTTCAATGAATATATTTTTAACACAACATTTTAGTTTAAGAAATAAGAAAAAAATCTACCTGCAATATTTTCCAACATTTCCTCCATATAAGTATATTTATACCAAAATTGATTTGCTCTTGGCAATATCGTAACAGCACGATCCCATAAATTTCTCGCATGATTTACTTGACGATTTCGCATTTCCATCTCTGTATATTTAAGCCATAATGTAATATTTCTATGATCGACGTCTAAGGCACGTTCATATATAGACCTGAAATTTGAAAGTTTCTTTCAAAACGTGGAAAATTACTTAAAATAATATTATTTATCAAGCTTTTGAAAATTTGAGATAAATAAAATTTTGGTTTTATCAAAATATACATCATAAATATATATCAAATTGTATGATTTTAAATATTAAAATAAATTTAAATTACTTATATTTCATACCGTGCTCTTTGTATTTGTTTCTGACTCTCTTCCCATTGAGCATATTTTATCCAATTTGAAATAACCATGCGATTTTTTCGTATATTATCTTCAAAAGCTTTACGCTTTCTATGTTGATAATCAGCCAATTCATGGGGATCAGAAATCTTTTGCTTTGGTGGCTAAAAAGATATTTATGCATTAAGA
>NW_017100686.1:520175-520382 GCF_001263275.1 Habropoda laboriosa | reverse complement strand
ATTAAAATATCGTAATATCATTTGCTACTATCACTTTACACAAAACATAAATAATTCTTTCAACTATTAAATTATACCGTAGCGAACAAATCTGAAATGGAAACAGGTTAAGTACGACACTGTAAATAATAAAGCGTGGTACTTTATATAGTTATTTTGATCTTTTATTATACGTTATTGGCAATCATCTTTTTATTGTTTGGCTAA
>NW_017100686.1:509818-519623 GCF_001263275.1 Habropoda laboriosa | reverse complement strand
ATATATGACTTTCAATGGATTCATTTTAAAAGATACAGAAATATAAAATTTCTTTTAGTAACTTTTGTATATTTTCATTGCTAACACTGTAATGTGTTTACGCGCGCGAACCTCTAACTTTTTTTGAACCTAATGTGCGTAGTATTGAAAGTATGTGAGACTTTAATATATTGGTTTTTTTATGATATGTGCAAATTTATATAAAGTAGAACAAGACTCTACCATTTGTTAAAAAAATGTAAAGTCATTCGGTGATCGATACGAACAAGTAATCATTGATGTTAATTCAGATTAATTCTTTTGGAATGAGTGTAGGCGCGTGACTGGTTTTAATAGTGACATTTGTATATTTGTGACGTTTGCACCACAAATGTTTAGTTGCAAACATAAATTGCTGGAATAATGATGTTCATACAACTTAAGTGACACGTAATCTGAAATACCCTTAAAACATTCAGTTTCATTGAACTTGATAAAGTATTAGAACTTTTTGCGAGAATTTTCTTTCACGGGAACTATTTGAAACAAATGTGGACGAACGTACCGAAGCAAGAGAAAGGTAGAAATAGTAAGTGAGAGAGAGAGAGAGGTTAATTCGCTGACAGAAAAGAGTCAGAGAACGAAGGCAAGACGTAGAGGAAAAGAGAAGGCATTCAGTGCTGAAGCTTTATCTTTATTATGCGCCGCTGAGTGAATTGTCAAGTGAAATCAGAAATGGCTGCCAACGAGCAACAACGCAAGGTGAGTAGGGAGAAATACATTGTATTTTTCTCGAATTACGAATGGCTTTTTAATGTGTTCACATTAACATGGAGTTTGTAACACAGTCGAAAGATGAATTTATCGTTCTGAATGATTAAACGTGTGATTTTTTCGCGATGATTTTGAGTGAAAAAACGGGATTTACACAATATCTCGAGACCAGTTGCACTAAAAGGAACAGCAACGTCTTGACCTTAGTTCTGTGTTAATAAATATTTGACAGTAAAAGGTGCTTAAGAATGGTCAGTACAAGAACATACTGTCGTTTTACGCGGATAGGAATTTTTCAAAGAGACGTTCTATTTCATTCAAATATTTGCTAGATCATCGGTGCATAGAAAGACGTATAGATTACTATATGCAATATTTACATTTGCACAAGCAGCTGTCAGTGGACGGTCAGAAAGGTGTCATGAAAGCCAGCAAAAAATATGCAATGTGTGTCTTTCCTTGACGTTTAATTGAGATGAAATATGTTTGAAAATTTTGTTGAAAATATCGAAAATTTGTAGGAATTTGACTGGAATAGTACGATTGAGACAATCAACGCACAATAGCATTAACGAAAGTTGCTACGTATGACAAGCGACATGCCTCGCAATTTCGATGATACTTCCTCCGTAATTTTCTTTTCGATTTTTTAATCAATGATTCAACCTTCAGATATATCGAAATTAATGGAGAATTGCGACATTTACTGAATATATTCTGGACTTTGTGCAGTCGAACTAATTAGACAGAATACGAAAATTAACATATGCCTGTTATGACGGCCGATATCTGCATTTCTTTTTCAACAAGATCGACTACTACTACTACGACTACTACTACTACTAATTTTAATGGTATATTGTTGTCAATACGATTACGAGATATTTCGGGAATGTGGCCTGATGTTTCATTCTTTTGACATTGGATTCTACCAATCCAAGCATTTGTAGATCGTTCTCCCTGTTGCACCATAAATAGACGTGATTTTTTTCTTGGATTTATCATGAAATGGAATCTTTTTTTGGAAAAATTGTTTCATAGATATCGCGCAACAATCGAACGCCATTTATTTCATGTTTCACAAATGATTCTCGACAATTTATATTTGATTTTATAATATTGCACGAAATATACATATACATTTTAATACATTTACGGCACTGTTATTTCGCAATAAAGTTGACTTATCAGGATGGTAAAAATCTTAAAAAGATAAGGATTACGATTTCTATTGCATTTGTGTGTCGTTCACGTTTACATTTTCTGATTACTTGTATAACATTTCGTTAAGTATGGGGGTAGGTAGAATAGCACGTAAAGTACGAAAAGTAAAAAATGCTTTATGTAATTTATTCAATTATTTATTGCACATTTTGTAATAAAATACTCAATGAAACTTATCATGGAAATTACTGTGTTTTTTGTCACATTATCTTACATGCACAATTACTTTCTATTTTAATTGTTTAACTAAATAAACTCTTGAAAAATATATACTAGTTGTTACTTGGAATATACCTATTATTTACCAACTATTCTTCTATTGATATTTCATTAGAAAAATGTTATGAAAAAATATTTTTAATAGAAAATTGTTAATCAATTGTGAAAATGAATGTGTTCATTCGTTCATTATATCAGTACTAGTATATTCCTACATACTTTTTTATTTGTATTTGATATAAGTAATAGATTTTAATATATTACTATCACCTATGAATAAACACACAAGCATATGTGACCTTAGAAACTGTCAAGGTATGTGATTTTAAGGCTTCAGAAGTGCTGTAATATAATTGCATATTGTTATGATGGAAAGATTACTAAAAATATATGTAATTTTTAAAAATTTGTAATTGATGTTATATAATTTCTTATGATAGATAGTAAAATTGATATGAATTAAGGAGCATATCTAAGTAAACTATTATTTAACACAAAAATTTAAAAAATAAGTTTAATGCATACTTTTCAGTATTTTACTTTAAAAATGGAAAATAGTTTTTTTTTATTTGTTATTCTATATTAGTTTGAAATTATTATTTTATTTTGATCAATCTTCATTGATATGTTATATGTACTTGTGAAGATGAGCTATCTTTATTTAAAATTTATAATATTTTATTAATAATTAGGAACCACGTGAATTAAGAGAACCAGCCCACCATGCAAGAAGACCAATGAATGCATTTCTTATTTTTTGTAAACGACACCGTGGTTCAGTGCGATCTGGTTTCCCACATTTAGAAAATCGAGCTGTCACAAGGGTACTTGGGGAATGGTGGGCCACCCTTCATCCAGATCAGAAACGTTCATATACAAATCTAGCACAGGAGGTAATTAATTTGAATTATAAGGAAATTAAATATCATGCTAATAATGACACATTAATGTAATTTAATATAGTCCATTGTTATTCCTATAAGCTTACTGTTACTTTTAGTTTTGTGTAAATTCTTATTGATAGCCAAATTTATATTTTTAAACTCCTTTTCCTTTTAAAATTGACTTTAAAGAAATCAATTCCATTTTAATTCATTTTTAGTACAAAGATGCATTCTTAAATGCAAATCCTGATTTCAAATGGTACAAATTACCAGCACCCCCTTTACGTACTTTAAATACAAGGCCTACAAATAAAAAGGCAGAAACAAGTTCTGGTGAACAACCAGTAGAAAATGAGAACAAGTCTTCCAATTATTCAAAATCTGACAAAAAAGATGGACAATCAATACAACCAGGCAAGTTAGCTGATGAATCCCAAATTGGTGGACTCAGTTCTTTATTTACACCTCAAAAAACACAAACAGCAGATGAGGAAGTGACTATTAATGGTTCTGTGATTGAAAATGATACAGAAGTTCCAAAACCTCCTAAGAAAAGATATTTAGATGTACCTTTTTCACCTGATCTTAAGAGAGAGTGTAAAGCAGATCTTTTTGATGCAAAAAAAAGGAAAAAATCTGAATCAAACAATAATGAACATGAATATGTAAGAGACTGAAACAAAATTTTTTAATTAAATAATTATGTACTTATTTTGTTTTTTAATCTGTTACATTCTTAATATTAACCATTACATATTTACTTATAGAATGATGAAGATGAGAAAACAGAAGTAAATAATTTTTTAACTGCAAATATGCCATTAGAGGAAAGTAATTTTAGAAGTGAACGAACATGCAAAGGTCTACGTTACCAAAAGTTCCTTGCTGAACAAATGAAAAATGTTGGTGCATCTGGACAACAACCTAAGCGAAGAAGACAAACTGGAAATCGTAGGTAAATAATTATAATATTTCGTTAAACTCATTGAATCATATTACATATAAAATGTGAATCCATCATTCATGTGTTTTAATTGATGTTTCTGCTAGCTTTGATGGACAAGCAAGTGAAAGACGAAATTCCATTTCTTCGAATGTCAGTGAAAAAACAGATTCTTTGAGTAGTGAAGGTGGAAATAGTTCTCGTAGTGAACTAGAACACCTTGCTGAAAGGTAATTAAAATTCTGTTTTTTAATAATTTGTATTATTTATTATATGTATGTACAAACAAAAATAAGTAATGTAAATGTTGTATAAAGTGCTGAAGGAAATATAGAAGCATCAAAACCAGAAGAAACAGAAACTGAAGATGCAGAAGGGCAAGTAGATTTTGGACCTTGGACTGCACGAAAAAGGTTTAGAGCTGAGTAAGTTTAATATTATTTTACATTATGTGACAAGAAATTGTAATATCTACTATATGGTAAAAGTACATTATTTTGATGTGTTCATATATTTTCTTGTGTAGGGACTTTAATTTAGAAAAGAAAATTGAGGCATTGCCATCTTTAAGTTTAGAAGAATTTCAGGAAAAGAAGAAGCAACAACGTACGAAAAAGAAAAAAGTTGTTCAAAAATTAACGTCACCTTCGAATAATAAAAGACATCAGAATAATTTTAATACCAATGGTCAAGAAAATAGTCAAAACAACCGTAAACTACCGCAAACAGAACATGAAAATTCAGAAGATGCTGAAAAACTTCTTGTTGGTAGTCAAAAAAGAAAAGCACGAAAACAAAGCATTACACGTAATGTAGCAGCTGTAAATGGTTCTAAACATCATCTTACTTGTTAGTATTTCATATGAACGTTACACAGATTTTTTTTCAATAAGTTCTAAATTCAAATGCAATTATTTGTATAACTAAGAATTAATGGAAATTTAGGTAATTTATTAATGAAGTCACATTTATATATTTTTTATGCTTTCATTCGTAACGTTAAAGGAAAGAAAAATGATAAAGTGTTTATTATTAAACTCAATTCAGTTAATTAAAGTATTAACTTACATTGTAAATTATGAATAACAAAATATGTTCGTGTTTCTATTTGTGAAATGTTCATATGTATTTGAGTCCTACAATTTGTGAATAGTTTCAATTAAAAATATGTAAACATTTGAAAGTTATTAAAATTTTGTTTTCGTATTTAATATATATTACAAATTTCAATTATTTAAATGAATTAAATTTTACAAATTTAATTAATTCTACAAACACTAATAGCATGGTGTGCGACGCCGGATTTAGAAGCACTGGCATGTCTTGCAGCAGTTGCCGCCAACAGAACAAAGCTTACCAAAAATAATACATAAGAGATATATTTTTCGATATTTAGCAGTCGTTCGCGGCATAAATTTGTACTAAGTAAACCAAAATTTTACTGATTTATTTCTTATTACAATTTCTTGTTAGCTGATTTATTGAAATAATTGCTTTGATTGCTGTTAAAAAATAACGTTTCCAATTCATAAAAAATGTATTACATTATACTTGTTAATATCTATCGTCGTTAATCGCTGTTAATATGAATATTAATACTATGACTGCTATAATTATTTTATCACTGAATATGTCAAAATGTTTCTTTTATGTTGCATAAATGTCCCACAAATATGGTTAATGAAAGGTACTTTCTTGTATAGTTCGTTAACAAATAATCTTGTTACTATTGCATACTAAAGAAAGATTCTAGTTTTCACTTTGCGTTGTGTGTAATTATTAAAATGTTATATCAATCATTCTATACTTGTTAATAAATACCTGCAGTGCAGATAACAGCCATTTTAACTAACTTGGAACAAAAATGCCCGCATATCGATATTCATTGGGAAATTTGTGCAACTTCCAACAAAGGATGTATTATAGTCATATAGGACCTGATTAGATAAATATTTCATTGAAGGAAAGGAGAGGTGTATGCAATAAGGGAGTGTTAGTGAGTGTATATTATACAATGATGTTGGAAAAGCAAGGATTTGATCTTGCAAATTAATTTTCTAATATAAAATGTTATAAGTACGATCAAGGAGGAATGGTAACAAAGTCGTAAACTTTAACAAAACCGATGAGCAGGGCATTTTATCATATCTATGTGTAGTAACGATAAAACCTAATAATTGCAAAGTCATTTGTTACTATTTTTGTTATTATCGGCGTATGTTTTATCAATATTTCATTATGTTCTGTAAACATTTTATGTACATAGAAATAGGTGCAGTATTATAAAAGATATCCTTCATGATCTGAATATCAAAAAAGGATATAATCAAAATATACGTGTATATATATGTATATGTATATATGCATCTGCGATTTTTATATATATACATATATAACATACGTACATACGCAATATACATGTGCACACACATGTTAGACTATATGCATACGCGCGAACGTGTAAATAAACGTAATACCGTCACGTATGCAAAATGAAATTTGCAGATTTTATTGTTAACGAATGTTTCGTATCAAAAAGTGAATGTGCACACGTATGTAAGTAACTCGACAATACTATATATATGTATATATATGTATATATGTACATGTATATATACATGCATATATACATATATACATGTATATGTATGTACATGCATATATACATATATACATATATATACATATGTATATGAATGTATATTTAACATATTTATATAATGACTATTTTAGCATTAAGACCATGAAAAATGCAATTCTGTACTCTGTTTGAGAAAGTAAGAGACTTGTCTGTGATTTTGGCTAAAGAAGTTTTTAGTATTTTATATTTTTCTATTGATTTTCTCTCCTTTTCTTTCTCACTTTTTTAATTTCATTGAAGTCTAACTCCAGACATTATTAGTGAAATGATAGGAACAACTAATGTTAGTAAATTTCTCTGTAATATGGAAGTGAGTATACTGATTATATTTCAAATGTGCCTTGAAGAGATATGAACATAGGTATTAAACAATGACCAACAATATATTTTCGATTCGTTTCGTAATCCTAAATGTTTTGGCTTTTACATTTATACCTTCCACATATTCTAGTTGTGGTTACGGTACATAATTATAACGAGGCTTTTACGGTCAACGTCCGAATATTTGGAATTATAAAGCAAAAAAACCAAGATAAAGCGTTTCGAATTTTACTGCACAAAGATCTATGTACCTAGCTTTAAAAATATAATTTACACGAAACATATATGTACGTGTATACGTAGATACATAACGCATACATACATACACACAAACACACACACACACACGCATACACACACTTGTAATATATTGTATACCGTTTATATGAATAATAAAGATATAATATTTTGATGTAATTTTAAACTTGTTTGCTACATATATCAATAATATGAACATATTATGGTTTATCTTAAAAAATATAATGATTTTATTCTTAAAAATTAATATTCCTTATTTTATGATTTCATATTTAAAGTAATTTTCGGAATTGTCAGTTAATAGTATTTTACAAATAATATTAGCTATTTGTATAGATATATATAGCAAGCCATAATGCACGTCAACAGTTAAGGTATTAATCATACAAGTATTTCAGAAATAATGTATTCATAGCATATTTTTCATTTTACAATAGTACATTCTGATGTTATATTTGTTCTGTTTCTGTCCGTATACATATTTCATTTTAAAATTCTATGTGATTTTAAATATGAAGGTTATAACATCCTTCTGCTTTGCAATTTGTATTTTACGATTTAGTGTGCATATTTTTTTCTTTTCAACATCCTTGAAAGTAATCAATTTTATCGTATTGCTAACGATATATGTATACATATATATATTCTATAAATATACGTGAAATAATTAAGTAACATTACGTCAAAGTTATTTTTTGATTATTTATAGATATCTACGTATATTTAACAAATATAAAATGATTTCTGTTTCAACATAACATTAACTTGATTTTTTTTTTAATATTTTGTAATTACAAAAATATGTGCATTACATTTGAGGAAACGTTCACTATTCAGTGATTTTTTATTTTTTATGACTTGATTTTTAAATTGTTTACTGCTTATGTTTTTAACATTCATAAGAGTATAAATGAAAAGATTTATTCTAACACTATTTAACCACAATTTTTTTAATTTACTGGTGTTCGTATGACTGTCGTTAATGTCGCTTTCATCGAAATATATGCATTCAATATTTCCACAGAGGTTGTACATCTAGAAATGAAAAATCTGTGAATCATGATTAAAATTGCTTGACAAATTTAAGCGTTCGTGTGCCATTGTTCTGTGGTGCATGTATCGCGCTGTAGTGACAGCTACGTCAAATTACATGACTTGCTCATTCGCAAAGAGCCGAAGCAGATCGTTTAATTTATCAGTCGTTTCTATTCTACGGTAGACATTTGGAAAGCACATTTACTATATTTCAATATGGGCGTAATTTTCTTGGAACACATTGGAGGTACTCGTTTATTCTCTTGCGCTTCCTGTGACACCAATCTTACAAACAGAGGTCAGCTGATAAGTACGCGTTTTACGGGAGCTACTGGCCGTGCTTTTCTCTTTAACAAAGTCGTCAACTTAAATTACAGGTATTCGCGTTTTTCCTTTGTTCTTTAAAATAATCTAATATTAATCAACGTAATGTATAGTAAGCTTTCGCTTATGCTTTTACGTTTAAAAAGTTGTTACGATTGACAAACACAGATGACTGTGTTAGGTGCAATGTTATTATTTTCATATATCTAAGATAATGGAAAAAATAGTTGCGTTGAAACTAAAATGCAGATTATCAGTTAGAAGAAATGTATTTTGTAAATAAAAATATAGGAAAAATAAAGTTATTGTAAGCTTTTTCAAAATTAATTACAAGCATACAACATGGCGGTATTTTTATTTTGATACGTCTCGTATTTGTGTATATCAATGTTAATGTAATTAAACATTCGAAGCCTCTGTCATGTTAAGAAAGTTTTATAACTTTATACAAAAGTAGTTTTTCTTTTATTAACATTTTGAGAGTTTTCTGATTTTTAGGTTTTGTTGTTTTGTTGAATATATGTTACTCTTAGGTATATGATTTTCCTATTCATACGTATTTAGCTTTTTAACACTATTCAGCACACAGGATACCATTCATAAGTGTACAAAATCTCAGAGAAATTGTACTAATGGAATAATCTTATATAATTTTTATCCATTCCTAATTTAATTTGTCTACAATGATACACAGCGAGGTACAGGATAGAGTGATGTTGACTGGCCGTCACATGGTTCGAGATGTCAGCTGCAAAAACTGTGATGCTAAACTTGGGTGGGTGTATGAGTTTGCAACAGACGATAATCAACGGTACAAGGAAGGCAGAGTCATCCTGGAACGTGCTTTAGTCACAGAAAGCGATGGAATGAGCGACAATATTTAATACCTTACAACAATCAGCATGTCATAGTATAAGAACATTTTATAATCAGCATAAAATCTGTTGTTTTCTTTCTCAGTGTTCCTTCATCATTTGGAGTAATTGAAAAAATTGTTCTATGAGTGTATGACAATTTATATTTAGTACTCAATATTTTTGTAAATATCAAACATACTTTACCTTATGGTATTATATATTTCTAATGATCTATTTTCTTTTTTTTAATTATTTTTCATTTAAATGTGTATATTAATCTGTCTAATTTGAAATAAAAATTAAGTCTATTACATTGTTAGTATTTTTTATATTATATAATTATTAT
>NW_017100686.1:507946-509631 GCF_001263275.1 Habropoda laboriosa | reverse complement strand
ATGTAGAACGAATAAATGATATGGAATAAATAAGTATACATAAGTCACATTGTTGAATTTCACTGAAATACATATATACTTTTTATTATCGAACAATAGAGTGCATTTATCAACGAATTAATTATTCCACAATGTTTCTGAAGTACTATTTTGTTTTTCGAAATGTAGATATACTTAAAAAAGTAATTCAGATCAATAGTATCTGTGAACTTATCAACAATTTTGTGATCCAATAATCTAAGCTAATTGATAATAAAAACCACTTTACTAAAAGAAACCGAGAGGATAGGTTAAAGAAATTTAATTGAATTTCGAACGTATATTAAGAAGCTAAAGATGATCGACACACTTGAGACACAAATGAACCGCGCCCCAAACTATCACGCGATTGGTTATTGTTATTCGAGCAAGGACCAATAGCATAAGCGAAGATCTATAACGAGTCGCGACGGCGAATCAGTGTGGTCACGTAAGCCCACCATACCGCATGGTGGATGGATGTTTCGTTTAACTTGATATTGTATGAAATGCTATAATCTTGTATTGTTGTTATTCTGCAAGGGACATAACGATTCTGTGCAGCATCCACCTTCAGCCTTGCACACGGTAATTACAACAATATGTAGCTATGTTACATAGTGGCAGCGCGTTGACTGATTTGAGCGTACAATTTGTTGTTTGCTGTTCGGCTCAATGGCCGAGTGCTAGTTGCACAGTAGTAATATATTCGTTTTAGAATCGTTTATAGAATAGTTCTTTCATTTCTTTTACAAGCAGTTGCATATCTGTTTTTACCAAAGTTTTCGCTATGAAAAATGTTTAATATTCGCATATACACAAATATTTTTACTCGCTTGTTTTTCTCCTTTCGTTCTTCGTCATTTCTCTTCTATAGTGTTTCACGCATACAAAGATACGCGGCGGTACCGACGAAAGCGACTCGAAGTATTCTACGGAAATTCGAAGTAAAATGTTTCTGGGAAGTGTTGAATTTTATTGTGCGAAAATTTTTTATGTTCAGTAGGACTCTCGAATTTCGCTGTGATATTAATGTCCGTAAAAAGAATCATATCTTATCAATTGTTGTTAGGCATGTAGTCTCACACATGGTGCCATTGCACCGCCGAATGGATCGTAACAGGAAAGCTATAAATACACACGCATCGCGGGGTAAACAAACTTGACCTCAGTGGAATTCTTATCGATGTACCTACATGTCGATGCAGTGTATACAGATATTTTGAGGTTATGTTGAGTATCAGAGTTCGTGATGTTCGTATGAAATCCCGAAAAATACAATCGTTTGATATAACTATTAATATCTCTTCGAGGAGACTAAATAAATAACGCCTTTGACATTAATTCAGGAAAAAGTTATTTTAGATGCATATATAAGATTATTATTTAATTATAATAGGTATTATTGTTTTCCGTTTTAATACGATATATACTTTGTTTTTAAATAAACGTGAATAAATGTAGTATCGCAGTATTTACAGAGATGTTTAATTAATATTGGATGTTAAATTCTACACTCTGCATACTTTCACTGTTCTAGAAAGCTGTTATGCTAATTTATGTTAAATATTAATTTTATGATACCAAGATTAAATGGTAGAATTTGGAGTGACTTAAAATATTGCATATAAGAATAAATCAGTTTTGAATAATTAAATTTTTTAAGC
>NW_017100686.1:504668-507691 GCF_001263275.1 Habropoda laboriosa | reverse complement strand
TTTAGTAATGTGATTGTTTTTTATATTTAATAAATATTTGTAAAAGAAATATGTATGTATTAATTAGATAATAAACCTGTAGGTGAGATATACGTAAATACCTTTATTCATTCACTACAGACTATTGGCACATGTCTATTTTTGCTTGAACATCGTTGGAATACAATTCAATCATAATCTGCATAATCCAAGAGAAATTGGAGCTTTCAATATTTGCTCCTTAATATTGAAACACTGTTAAAGATGAAGTGGTCACCTGGTGCCTTGTTCTGCGAACAAGTTGGTGAACTGACTCGAGTTTTTTCACAATGGAATGAATGTGAGCAAACTGTGGTTTTATATGCACTACTTCGTCGCATTCCTGAAGTTCAAGCAAGGTTCCTTGCACAAGCTGTGCAGCATTCTTTACACTCTGTTTCTGAATTGGACACACAAGAATTAAATGCGAATAATCCAGGTAATTTTTATAATTAACATAAATATATTTATGTTTATATGGAAGCATGTGATATTTACCAAAGACATTGTTGCAGCATTTATTAATTCATTACTCTCAGAATCAACAGAAGTTGCTATAAATCAACTTTTAACACATTTACCACTATTAAGGCCTGGGAATGTAGAGTGCAAACAATGCTATTTAGTAGC
The DNA here is from genome assembly GCF_001263275.1 of Habropoda laboriosa. Taxonomy (NCBI): domain Eukaryota; kingdom Metazoa; phylum Arthropoda; class Insecta; order Hymenoptera; family Apidae; genus Habropoda; species Habropoda laboriosa. Next base: position 507,043 of record NW_017100686.1, on the reverse strand, counting down.
AATACCAGAATTAGTAAGCCACTGTGTAACCACAGGGCAATATACAGAACAAACTCAACAACTTTTAAGTTACTGTTTGATTCATCCAGCTATAACTAGTCAAGATAGACGTTCTCTGACTCAGTGGCTTCGACATCTTGAAGAACGCATTAGCGGTACACCACCGATACATAGTCTCGAAGAGTACACTAATACTACTATTAGGTAAGTTGGAAATATCTAGAAAATGTCTAGGAAATATTTAAAAAATGGTATTACTTCAATTTAATATTCATTTTTTTATGCTTATTTTAGGTGGGATAATGCATGGCAGCGAAATTCTAAACAACAACAAAACGAACAAACAAGTTTATTTGGTACACAGCCAGGTACTGCCTTTAACTTGCAATTTCCTCCACCTGTAACTCGCCAACGCCGGTCAAATAGTTTAACACCACCAGTTGCTCCTCCTCATCATCTAGAAGTTGTTGATCGTAGTAACAACGTGAATTGTACAATTAAGCACAAGCCACGAAGTTTTAGCGTTTCTGGAGACCATACGAGTTAGTTTGATTTGAACTTATTGATATAAGAGAGAATGTTAATTATACATTAATTTTGTTTTGCATACTTGTTGACTTCTAAATAGGCAATCTTATTGGATTAGGCCCATTAAGCCCTCAGAGCTCTTGTGCAAGTAGTGGTAGTGAGGGGCGTTTAGATGAAACATCTAATCGATCACTCGCTAGCGGCATGAGGGGTAGGTATCTATAATTTTGTGGGTTCATAGTTTATAATTAAGAAAAATGAATAACGTATTGTGCTTATTTTTCAGATGTTCCATCATGGCTTAAAACTTTACGGCTTCATAAATATAGTTATCTATTTGTTACTCTCAGTTACGAAGAAATGCTTCAACTGACTGAGGAACAATTAGCAGAACAGGGCGTGACAAAAGGAGCCAGACACAAATTAGCTCTATCAATTGCAAAATTGCAGCAACGTTATACCACACTTTTAAATTTGGAAAAAGACTTACTGCAACCAACACGTGATAGCACACAATCGACATCGTTTTTACAAGGATCAACGGTACTGGTCAATACGATCGATGAACTAAAAGCAATCTTAGCTACACCTATGAAACCAAGCCAAGAAAATGATCCTCAGGACATACCAGCACAATTCACCAAGGTTCTCGGTAAACGTGAGTGTTGCATTTTTCTGAATGTGATGTTTGAAAATACAGTGTTATTGAAACAATAAAGAGATATATTTTTCATATTCGTTTATTTTTATAGTGTGTAGCAGATTAGCACTGGACAGTGTGGATGATGGCATTTTGTGCGCTTGTATTAACGTACTGGAGAAGGTATTGCAGCATGATTGCTTTACTCCAAATCAGAAAGAGAAGGCACAACAGTGGCGTAGCAGACTTGGAAATCCACGACCAACTCCAAAGTAAAAGAGAGAAAATAATTACCGAGCAATTCTTTTTCGCAGAGATTCGCTGTAGAATGAATGTTTGTACTATTATAATTTCAGATGGCAACATAATTACGCATATAATAATAGAAGGTATTGCAATCCGCAACAGCACAATAGAAAACCAAGTTTAAACATAGGACACATTCATAATACACATCCGCAAAACAATTCTTTTGTGATCAGCACTCACAGAAACAGTATATCTACTCCGTATTTACAAAATAATCAGAACCAAAGCATAAATCAGAATACTTTACGTCCTGTCCATGCGACAAAAAAGCGACCTAGTTTACAAGAATCTAGTTTACAGGTACGTATTTTGTTAAATCAGAGAGTACGTGCGAATGCAAACATTACTTATTTGTTTGTATTTATTTGTTTCAGCAATTACAAAGAACGTTACAACGTACGTATAGTGCACCAAGGGATCATTTCCTTAGCCAGAGTAGCAACAACGCGTCTGAGACAACAGAGCCAGAAATTAACTCTCGTCTTGAATCTCTTTGTTTAAGAATGACGGAACAAGCAATTGGTGGCTTCGGCGAGGCCTAATAAATTTTTCGTTTTTTCGTTGACTGGATCTACAGTGTCCTGTTTAAAAAATGCAAAAAAAAAAAGAAAAAAAAAACATAATGCGATACACATGTCTGAGCTTCGTTTTTTCAAAGCCGAAGGCAAGACTAACTTTCGTATATTTTGCGAATGTAAAGAGACACCGACAACGGTGATATAGTGCTGACAAGTTGCACGTACAAACGTGTACATATTCTCACGCTTTAATAACCCTACCAAATGAAAAATGTCCGACATTTAAGACATTACACCAAGGAAACTCAGTTTGCGATGTCAGAATGACTTGCGAAGGAAAACGGGAAAAAAAAGGAAAAAATAATATTTTTTATTATAAC
>NW_017100686.1:503037-504598 GCF_001263275.1 Habropoda laboriosa | reverse complement strand
TGGGAAGTGGATAAAAAGAAAAAAAAAAACATATATTAAAAAGAAAAAAAAAGGGGGTGAAAAGGGTACACCACATTTAATTACGCGATGTTTGCAATATTATTATTTTCGTGTGTTATCCATTTCGGGAAATGGAATTTGTCTGATTTTAAACGCCAGGACACATTATATACTAATGTAATGTAATTTTTTTTAACGAACCGACTGATTTTACTTTTTAATACAGTAATTCTTTAATCTTTTCATTCTTACTCTCTTGTCACCACTGCCGTTACTATTGCTATTACTTACCACACTATTCACTATTGCTATCATTCACTCTGATTCTGGTCGATAGCTTTCCGTCATATGTCGGTATCATCGTCATTATTATCGTCATCTACTATCTGTCATATTATTACTACTATCATCATTATAGTTATTACTACGATTATAGTTATTACTATGTAAACTGTTACACTGCTGTTGCTAACATTTCTTCTGGTAATCACTAACAACTCCACTGTTCATGTGCTTTCACGCTGTTGCTATTTTTACCTTTCTATTGTTATTACTGCTGTTACTACTATCATCTACTACCTATGCTACTACTATTATCACTACTCTACTATTAGTAGCCCTCACAGCTGTCGTTGCTATTTCGAGTACTGTTAATGCCACTATTGTACTATCTTCCATATCGCTGTATCATTACCATATAATTCTCCTTAGAGAAAAGAAAAAAGTGTATTTAAATGCAACATGGTTCGCGACAGAATATTACTTCGTTACACGCGTTGAAGGAAATGAAAGCAAAATGGAAAAATAACGCCACTGCTATACACGATTTAAATCCGCCTTCGCTACCATGCTAAGAGAAAGAACAAAAACGACATTACGGCGGGTACGCATTGTAGTTTGCGCACAGATCTCTCGTGTTTTTGTTATACTTGTATGCGTGAGAGAGAGAGTGACAAAAGGGTGAAGGGGGCGAGAGTTACCATGTATCTCTTCTTTTAACACCCGAGATTGGATTATAACGAGTGAAAAAAGAAGAGAAAGAAGGAAGAAAGAGCTGGAAAGATTATTTATGGATAAACGGATTTTAAAGGCCTTAAACGGGTGTGTTTCGAGCGAACAAATGCATAAAAAGCGTATAACGTTAAATAATTCACTGTACATGCGTAACAAAATGCGTCAAGAAATTTAAGAAAGAGAATGAGAAGATGGAGAAGAGGAGGAAGAAAAAAAAGAAGGAGAAAAAAAGCATTTGCATCATACTTCTATGATGTGACATCGAAATTTGTGGCTTTAAACTATAAGCATACGTCATAATTACTCTATGGATATGCACTTACTATTAACACCTCAAAAGTAATTACGTCGCAAGTAAACGTAGCATAATATTTTTTCGTGCAGCAAGGAGAGGGGAAAATGGAAAAGGTGGAAAAAAAAAAACGAGAAGAAGAAGAAGATGGGAAAGAAAGAAAGCGAGGAAGGTTACATTTAATAGTTAAATATAATAGTATTAGCGATAAACTGGTATAACGTACCGATAAATAATATGCAAGATAAGCAAACA
>NW_017100686.1:498955-502702 GCF_001263275.1 Habropoda laboriosa | reverse complement strand
GGTTGTAATAATTTACTCTAACGATTATACTCTAACTAGAACGATTAATCTACGTAATGGCGCGCGGTGATTTCTTGATTAGCCTAGAAACGAGAAGGAATCGTTTATACACTGGAAAAACAGATTAGAGGAACGATTGATCGAAATGATATTTTGCAATGATCATTTGTTCCCCCATACTCCTTTCGCCCTTTTAAAAAATTCAAAAAAGGAACAAAGAAACGAAACGAAACGAAACCGATTTTCGTATATACACGATTTTATGTACACGCTCATTCTGCTCACGTATATACATGCGCACACATACACGTACACATACATATTCGTATACACAGACAGTAGCTATATGCGATTAGAATCCCATGTTTGCGCGTCGCGTACGTGTATAATTGGTGGAAAAATTGCATTAGTGCGGTTGTAAAAACTCGGTCAGGCGTCAAAGTGTATGCGTGTAATCTGAGCGTCGAGATATCAGTTTGAGCGAGATAAGGGAGAGTTCGAGACTCATTTACGAGTGTTCAATGTAAACTCGAAATTGATTCTTTGAATTGTATTGTATTTTAAAAATTTATTTGCGTGCTTGATCTTCTACGACTATGCAAATCAATTTTTACCAGTTAACGACGATATTCAAATTTTTAGCGGAAGATTCGAAGTAGAAATTTTAAATGTTAATTTATATATTCTCGCTGCGGCTAGAAATCGAACGATATCGCCGTTTAACGTATTTTTAATTTACGACCGCACTAAAGCACCTCCGCCAAATATACACCTAATGACAGACACAATATTTTTTTCAGGAGAGACGGTCAATAGCTAGTCAGACTGGAATACAACTTCTAATTTCCATCAGTTTTAAACGTGTGTATAGATATATTTGTACATTTAATTGCACGAGATATGGAAAAAATGAAGAGAAGGGAAGAGAAGAGAGAAGATATAAACGCGTGGGCGTACGTGCGCTCGCTGGAAAAAAGAGCGAAGAAAGGAGAGAGAGAGAGATCAACATGGTGAAAAAGAGACGTAAGAAGAAAGTGGCAAAAATGTATGTGTACGACGACTTTTGTGTTTTAACGCGTGCGAGAAGAAAAAAAGATGAAGAAAAAGCTGAAAGACTGCTTCCAAACGACTTCAAGGAACTCGTTCAACTTAGAATTTTATTATTTCGTATCGAAGGGTAATATCTTAAATAAACATGAGCGATTGTAAAGAAAAGGGCAGGACCTGAACTAGCTAAGAAAATACACAGAGATATTATCCGCACGGAATAAGCGTGCACGGCGATAAGGGGCACGAAAGAAAAAAGAAAAAAAAAAGGGAAAAAAAAGAGAGAGCGAAGTAATGTATCGAAAAGCGTGTGATTCTGCCAAAGATCAATTGGGCCGCTGAACGATTTACGAACGAGCGAAGAGAAGAAACGAGTAAGAGAGAGAGAGAGAGAGAAGGGAGAGAAAAAAAAATGTTTCATACATAACTACCGATGGTTTTTTTTCTCATTTAGATGAAAAAAATGTCGTTTGTCAATATAGTTTGAAGCGAGACAATTATACACAGTAATATCATGCGTAGATGAGATAACGAAGGATAACGTCGCGCTTATAGTACTTACGCTGTTGTGTTGTATCGTCGAGAGTCCACTATTTCGGTGATTTAGTCGAGAAGAACCGACTGGTGCAGTGGTATTGGTTGCTTTCGGCAGAAACACAGCTTGTTGCGTTTCGAACGGCATCGAATGGATAATATATGATAATTGAAATTTTCAAAAATATTTTTGCCATCGAAATTTTTCAAGCTTCGCCGTCTTCGGATGCGGATATTTTTAAGAGAACGTTTTCATTTGTAAATACCAAGTTTCACCGGTGTATATAACGTGTATATATATATATATACACATGTATGTCGATGAATTTGTTGAAAGAAATATAGCGCGATTTTAAAAAATCTGTGAACAGAAATTAGAGGTCAGAGAGTAGCCAAAGTTTCTTGTTCGATTTTTTCCATCTGCGACGACAGCGCGCTATATTCTTCCAGCTTTGATGCATTCTCTAGATCTCCGGTGAAACTGGTATATAGTTTCGTCTGTGTGTTATCAAGCATTTGACGAATAAAAACGTTCTTCTGAGAGGGGTTATCTCTATCCGTGGTAGCTTTCAAGATAGAGTGTCGGTGGCAAGAAATCGGATTTGAGAAGGAAAGCTTGAAATTCCTGTAGAGTGAAAGCTTCGTAGACTGTGTTTTTTGGGGTGGTTGGTTGGTCGTGTATGTTCGCTTCGTTGCATGGAACAGATCAACAGCCACGATTAGTAAGTTATCCATTCGTTGCATCTGCTTTTAATTCGCTTGAGAGGAGAAAAGTTGTATCACAGCGGGGAAGAGCGAATTATTAGAACGCGCTTAATGTAGCACAGGATATTCTTTTTGGCCGGATACTTGTGTTCTGACTGATGGACCATTTTAAGCATAACGCGTAGCGTGTACGAAGCACACCAGCGAGAAATTAGGGATTAGAGATGGTGTATCTATGAGTAACTTTTCGTTAACAACGTATAAACGTGTATCGTGAGAAAATGAGGAAAGAAGTGGTGGGAGGGAGAGACGCGAGAGAGAATCAGAGGGGTACAAGTTTCCGGCCGAAAAAAGCGTCATTGACGATAGCCCAGATAGCAAAACGGTGACCGTCAATTGAGATTTGCTTCTGTGAGAGAGAGAGCTATAGTTGAATGGAGGAAAAAGAGCATTTTAAGATGTATTTGCGCGCGCGTCAGAGAGAGGAGAAAAGAGAGATGTAGGTGAAAGGGGAAAAGGAAAATGATTTGTGCGTAACCATGCGTGAAAGACATCCTCTGTGAGAAGGTATTGCTTCTGTTGGGCATGCTTTGACCTGGCGAACGTGGATGATACGAATCCACCGAGTCTCTAAGGTCTCTTGTGTAGTACGTGCTGGTGTATAGCAAGATAGTAAAAAATTGGTCAGAAGTCCAAGTATTTAGAGTGTCGAACAATCGAATTGACAGAGAGATACGAGCAATTGAGGAACTGAACTGGGGTCGTACAAAAAAATGTTTGAAACGCGGCAGAAAAATTTCAGAATATTCCAAATAGTAATTAGTAACATTTGCTGATTTTCTGTTTGTTGATGAAATACCGTTAGTGTCATAAGTCGTCATTCTTTTATCGCGGGGAAATCCAAAACTGAGTACAGCGTTGTACGGCCCTAAATGCGGCGATATCGATAGATCTCCGCAATCGGAGTATTAAATTAGAATTTTGCTATATCGTAGCACGTATTATACCGCGTTTAGCTTTGGTTTCTTTATTCATTGCGTTCGATTCGGCTGTTTACGGTGCTTCACCTCGTTTTTTTCTTCAGTTTCTTTTTTTTTTTTTCGAAGCACGTCACGAAAATAACACGCAAGTGTATTGGGCGTGTGTAGCGAGGCGAATGCGATTAATCGGTCAACTCGAATGAAATTTTAGAGAGGCGAATTTCTCGAACCGTAAGGTGAACACCCGATTTTATTGGAATGCCAGAGGTAGGAAGGAAGCGAGCGAGCGCGTGCGAGAGGGAGAGCTAAGAAGGGCATGTCGAGAGAGAGAGAGAGAGAGAGAGAGAGAGAGAGAAAGAGAGTGATGGAGAAAAAGAGAATTTTATTCGAACAAGAAATGCATTGTTAGTGGATTTTTTTATTTATCGATTTTCGAAAGAGAATAATTCTATTTGAGACTGGTATGTTGCGTTTTGGCCAA
>NW_017100686.1:487448-498926 GCF_001263275.1 Habropoda laboriosa | reverse complement strand
TTATTAAGAGACGTAGCTTTTGAATTGTCAGATTGCTAACTGGGATATTTTAGTCACGTAAGCTGGATAACTTGTAAAAATGCAATTTTTGTACTGTTATAACGTTAAATAGACGAAGGTATACTGACGTTGTAGCGTGAAGGAACATTTTTCAATAAAAAATTTTTCATACGCAATTACTGTTGGTTGTGCTTTTTGGTTTGGTTGTGCTGAAAATTGGAGAATTACTTTGATTGTAGCAAAAATAAAGAATCATTTTAGGAGCGTAATTTGATTTAAATAATTAAAAAAAAAGCAACTGTGAACATGAAGGAAACAGAGTAGACACTATTGTGTGATAGTTCTCTAAATGATATTTATTTCTCATACATTTCAGAGTTTGTAAACTTTCCAAGAGACAATCCTGTTCCGATTTAGTCGTGAAGGATACATTAAACGTTAGTACATTACCGTCATTATAATATTAATATTTAGACCTGCTTCGATATCGTCTCGAAGGCCGCATCTAAACAGATGACTCGTTCGATGAGCTTTTTTAGTAGCACAGGTATTAGTAGGTAGGTACATTCACGTAGGTAGACTTAATAATATAACAGCGCGTTGTTTTTGTATCGCATCTACGTCTTAAAATACCAAATATACGAGACCATTCTTTCATACCCCTGTCTGTCTCGATTTTCTTATTCTTTTTTTTTTTTGCTTTTTATTTCAGATATTCATTTTCTGTGAAACATTTTAATATTATCAGTATAGCTCTCATACAGCTACATAACGTGCGTTCCCGTACCTATTTAGAAGTAACTACGGAATAGTAATAAATACTTATCGTCTACTTAACGCTTCTTTAAATGCATAAAGAGTAATAATATGTTCAGAGGATAAAGTGTACATCTGTCACTCCTGTTCTTCGTTGAGAATCTGTGTTAGCATTTATATCAACTCTCTTTTTTTTTTCTTATCGAAGTTCCCAAGTGTTATGGTTATTGTAATGAAATGACAAGTTAGTATAATATTCGTATATAAATTTTTGTACAGGGTGTATCGAGATATATAATTTCATTCACTCAGATGGACTGTGTGGTCATAAAATGTGAAGAAAGTTTTGTAATATTTGTCCTATTCAATCTCACATCCAAGTCACAATTAGTTGTATATTTCAATATTTCTCCTTTTCAAAATTCGATTTCATTCAGTTATTTATTATCAATACTTCACACCTTGTCTCGTTTACGACGAATGTTACGGTAATTTTTAAAAAAATGTGTTAGATGAATTACTGGAAGACGTTCCATTCGAAATTGTGCGTTTCGCTTTAGTCATTTGACAACATTCAAACGAGAGATTTTCCAATAAGCGAATTACTTGTACAGAACTTGTCATTCAGTAGTCGCCTTGATCGTTCGTCAGATTTAAACCTATGGGATTTTCACGTAAAAAAAATTATAATAGTACTTCACAAAGTCTATGAATAAATAAATAAATTAAAGCATACCTGTAAATTAGAGAAAAGTTCGAAACATTCAAAGGTAGAAGACACGTCTAAAAGCTTAAGATTTATCTAAGTCCAATGTAATTTTGAGTATATATCTTGGGAATAAAATTTGATGAAAATTAACAAAATGCAAAACTGCCTTTTTGAACTTGGAAATAAGAAAAGTCAAATAGAACAAATATTTTTGAATGAACTTTCTTTGCTATTTTCATGCCCTCTATATTTACCTATGAAGTTGTGTTCACATATTTTGATACAGCCTGTATATGTTTGATTTATCATATACATATAAAGGATGAACAAATATCTCTTGTATGTAACTTTAAAAATGACCTTACAAATAGTTCAGTTAGTCTATGAACATGTATATTCTATGTGAATCTTCACTTAAGGATTTGTTACAATATGTTCAACATTCAGAAATGTAGTATTCTATCTAAAGCATAATTTGTTCATACAAAAGTATGTTTTCATCATCATAATGTCTCTCTTTCATTTTAAAGGTACATTTACTTATATTTTTAATTGAGGAAAATGTAATTAAGATAATATGTAGTTTTCTTAAAGGAATGTAGCTGCAATTTTTAAGTATTTGAAATTCAGAAATACAGAATAACAAAAGGTGTTAATGTTGAATACATAAACTAGCATAAAAAAGTAACATACTTTAATTTTGTCTAAAGATACATATAGGATATAGGATTTTTTAAATTATTTTATTGTAGTAATGAAAAAATATTAGGCAATATGAATTTGCAAAGGTTCTTTCACTCTCATGTAATTACTTTCTTTTATGTTCAAGTTCTTTGAACAACTCTATCATTTCAAATAGAAAGTTTCTGTAAATTCTTTGGTATACAATATTTTTTCATCATTATACTAAAGAAAACGTGACTTTAAATCTAAACATCTCTTTGTAGAAAGATTTTTGTATTGTCATTCATAAAAAGATGATGAACAATTATTACAGAGTTACTGTAATTTTTAACTCCTTTGAGTATTCTTTACAACTATTAAAATGTAACAAAAGGTAATTATAATATAAAAGATCAAATTAGTTACAGTTTAAAGCAAAAAAAAAAGAAAAAAAACACTACTATATTGAAAAATTAAGTAGTTGATGCAGTATGTATACTTACTATTCTCACATCAAAAAATGAAAATTCTATGGTATACTGTTCCAACAGCTAGTTTTGATCATACTTTTCCACATTCAAAGACTGCCCATAACATACTAAATCATATAGTTTCTCATAAATATTTTCACTTTAAATAAACATCTCATCTTAACGATGATACATAATAATTCACAGCAGAAGTTTCACGCGAGGAACAGGAGTTATTCGCAGTTATCGACGTTTTTCATTAAATATATTCATATAATACATACTTAAGACGTTACATTATCGTTTATCATATGCTTAACAGTATATAAACATCGATTCTTTCTCTCCTCGTGTTGCTCGTTTACTCTATACACATATGTACATTTAACCAACGATCGTGTCATCTTAAAGATGCATCAAAGACTGCGCTATGATGTTTCCAACAAAATCAAAGGCAGCTTAATGCTAGATGGATTTTTTTCTTCTCGTTCATATTTTTCTTTTTGCTATTTTATTACAGATTGGTGTTCAATACAATGATGTGGCTCGAAATTAATATTGTACCTAACCCTGTTCATTGTTTCCATTTAATGTCTTTTTCTTTCTTTCTTTCATTGAAAGCGTACATTTTTCTATAGTATAGTACCTCTATACAAACAACGAATCACGACCGTTCAAGCTATAAATCGGTACATTATTCATTTTTATTCAACAAATATCATCTTTAGTCATTCGCAATTTGACAAGTTGTACAGAATGCTTCGCCAGATTTTTTCCAAGTGAAAAGTATATATTTTTTATCGTTTATTATGATTAATTTCGTTAAATAAACATACATAATGGGTTGGGGAAAGGAAAAAATTTGAGAGGAATGCGAAAAAAGAAGGTTAGAATTTTACGGATTTATGAAAAACGTTTTAATCATCTTCGCGCGCGTAATACCTTCATACTAATGATATAGTGAACGGATTATTAATTCTATACGTAATAGAAGTTTTGTTCGAGTAAAGCTAAAAAACTTTGCAAACCTAGGTTACGTAATTACACGTAAGAAATAATATCCGTTTGAGTGCTCTACTATTACTTTTTTTGTTCAATTTATAATAGCAGAGAATAAAACGAGTTTTTAACCTTTTGGGTACCACATGATATAGTGGCTTTCGTTTAAATCATTCCCTGGGTCCAAGCACCACTAAAGTGGCATTGTTTTTTTTTGTTTATGCTTGTGTTATATAGTTAGAACTATTATTTATTATATGTAAATAAATAAGAATACTTAATTTAATCAGTTATTACTTATATTATTTTACATTAACATAGATTCAATGAATTGCATAGTACGAAACAGCGAAATATTGATTACGGTGCTAAATACCATTCAGTCACGTATATACAGTTCTGTGGTACCCAACGAGTTAATTCTCATTGTTTGAAAGAATATTTTGTCGTGATTATCGTTCACAAAATTTTTACAATTTTCCTCTTTAACGTTTATTCTTTTTTACGCGTTGCTTTCAATTGAAATTTCATCAATGCTCGAGTTTTAATTTGTTCCAATAATGAACAATATTTTTCGAATTGAAAGAATTTTTTATATCTGATATAAAATGTTTCAATCAATTTATCCTGTACTTTCAGCAGTAATTTGAGAAATAATTGCACGCATATGTTTAATTGAAATGTGCCTTCTTATCGTATAAATATATTAAGTATCGAGAATGCAGGAAAATTCGAGCTCCAGTTTCATTTTAATAGTAGAGCCTCAAAAACAGTATCGATGAAAGAGAAACAAAAAGACAAAAAAATGTTTACAATTCTATACCGATTTCGACTAGGCAGCATACACACGGTCCATGATGGACCGTTGTTTTATTTCATATTTCGCGGTTCTTCCGCGTCATCCTCGTGCATCTGAATCGATCTATCGAACGATACAAATCTAAAACGCGTAAAAACAGCGCATACTTCGCATAATACAGATGTAAACAGCATATACGCGTAAATTTATTAGGTGATGTTTCTTTCGCGGCAAAAAAATGATTCAAATATAAAAGAAAAAATGGTGAGAGGCGAGACGAAACGAACGAACCGGCGAGCACACAATTAAAGCGTTAAAACTAAAGCGAATGGTAAAAATTTGTAATCACCTAGAAAAAAATTACAGTTCCGTTTTACATCGATTGAGCTAAACGGCCATTCTCGTATCTCCTCATGTTTCGCGAAAACTTTCTCTTTGGTTTCGTGTGTATGTGTGTAAGTATGTGTTTTCAAGTAAAGTAACAAATAAACTTTCGATTTACTTCTAGCGTATAAATCTCGATTGAGTTATAACACACGCATATCTTTGTTATTTTATTTTTTTTTACCTTTTATACCTATACTTTTCTTAATGACTAATAAATCTCTAACATTATAATTATATTTCACAATGTCTGTCTGTCTGTATGTATATGGGTACGTGTGTGTGTGTGTGTGTGTTTATTATGTAATTATGTATATTTACTAACAAATAATATGGCATTACAAAAATGTACATACGCTCTTGCAACCACGTGATTCTTAACACGTTCTCTGGTGCATAAATTTTCCCGTTCAGGTCGTACGATATTCTCGTGTTTTCACACTTCAACCGTATAAAAAACGACGATAATTTGTTACAAAACGAAAGGTTTTGTTTTCTTTTCTAGTGTATTTTACATATTACACCGTTTATCTTTCTAATAATAATGAATTTACAGTTTTATCAATTGTGACGCGTTCAGGTGCTTTGGGCTCAGTAGCACTTGCGACTCTTCAATTTTATACATTTGAGAGGTTAGGTTAAGCGGCCAGTAAATATCACACCGACAAGTCTCCTTCCCGTAAGTGCTCGTTCCTGTCTTTGTTTCTATGCAACTTTACAAATCTTAAACATCTCAAGACACTTCGATTCCAGCACCGAGATTTGCTGGAAAATGGACGCTAAAATGACCACAGACACGATTACACATTAGTGGGAAATCCCAATAGAAAGACAGCGCCCCAAGATCCAGGATTGGAGTTATGGTCATTAACTAATCGATGGAAATAATAATAAAACATGTAGACATAAAAAAGAAATTAATGTCACGTTCCAGTTCTCAAGTCCACCTAATAGCACAGTATCAGACCAACATCGACATATTAAAGGCTAACCTAACAGCACAACATCAAAACAGCAACGTTCAGTTGTCCACACATTGATGCGAATCAACTCTATTCTATTTGGTCACACTCAGGATTTCAAATCTAGCCATCATTGCACGCGGTACCTGGATGGAATTTTAGAAGTTATTATGGAAGAGGCCAATTTGAGTTCCTTTCGGAAGCATCTGGAAAGGTACCTAGGGGCTTCCCAGAGAGCCACGGGGATTTTAATGGGTAGGAATCCCACACTATACCGTCTCCTTCCCGAGGGAGATAAAAAAGAAAGTCTTGTAAAGAAGACCCCTGGCCAGACGCTTGGGAGTCCCAAATTTACATGTACAGATATGAGGATAAGAGTACGCGCATGCGCAAAAGAAGCGAGTCAGTGAGACATCTAGTGAACGTCGATTGAAACACTCAAATATATGGAAGCAGAAAATCGCAAGTACTACTAAATTCAAACGCCCAAAGACGTCACAAAGTACATTTTACAAAGAAGATAAAAATTGTCAGTTTTATCAACGTGAGTTACACACGAGCTACACGGCCTGAACGGAAAGACAACGAAAATACATATACATGGGCAGGGAACGTGTTAAGAGCCGAATACGCTAATAATACTATCGGTGTCATGCAATATCTTTAAAAATTTTAATGTCCCATTATTTTTTTCTTCTTTTATATCCTCACGGAAATAAGGACTTCCATTGAACGTTTTACATTTCTATTCTTTCATTTCAATTCTTCACACAGTGGTCGATGCATTTCTCGTTGCATCTCTTTTACCCCTGCCGTGAAAAATGATTTTTTCACGGGATTCTCCCACTCGTTTTCCAGCGTTTCGCTTTCTTTCTTTCTTTCATATTTCTTTTGAAATGCGGTCGTAATATAGAATACACTTAGCATTGGCAGTACGGAAAGGAAGTGTGCGCCAGATATTTAAGGCATGTGATAAATTAGATATCGAATCTTCTATTCCGTCCTTTCTTCTCTCGTTCATCCTATGATTATTACACGCATATAACACATGCACGCCAGCATGTACACACACACACATACGTTTACCTTTTCTTTCCTCGGTTTGTCCGTGCATAAGAAAATTTGCGTACATTTACTGAACATATATATATATATGATTCTTTCTTACTCTCGACTGAAAAATTCGGCTATTCTACGTAGTAGAATCGCAGAGAAATAAAAGCAGAATTAAGTCGGTATCTGCTTTATTCGTTTAACGAGCGCTAAAACTCGGTCAAAAACACGAATTTTCGTAAGTTAAACGCTGGACTTGTCCCGATCGCATCGACTGCTTGATTACTACCAGAAGTACGCATCGTTTCTTTATGAAACTCTCGATTCATACTAATAATTTATGCTGAAATATATGTTATATCACATTTTTATTCATTTTCTGCTACCATCGACCTTGAGAGCCGCGAATCGATCCAGTCTTCAAATTTCGACACTCCCCTAATTCAAACCGACTGATTTCTTTTTCACCTGTTTCATTTTTCCGCTCCACTGGAATTGAACGTACTTTCTTTCTTTTCTTTTCTTTAATCTATGTATGTTAAGATCGTTCGATTTTAAAAGGCGCACTTTCTTCTTCGCGTTTGAGTACCTGACTCTTATACTTGATAAGTATGTAAGTATCGAGACACGAAATATCGCGACTATAATTTCATCAAAATAAATTTCCCTCTGCGGACCTATTTGTTTTCTTTTTTTTTTTGTACGTACTTCTACCACGAATACACGATAATTTCCAGATTGTGGAACTTTTATTAGACGAGAAAAGATATCCTTGGAATCGCAAGGTAACTTTGATAACCCGAAAAATTTGATTCTTTTTTAAACTTTGCAAGTTTTTAGGGGACCTCGATAGAAGTGTTGTTTTCACTCTGAAGAATGAAAAAGTAGCAAAAAGACATTGATACTTTTATCGAGATCTCCTACAAGCCTGCAAAGTTTCGAAAAACTTGTACAAACAAGTAAAGTATCAAGTGCAACGCAAGATCGAAATATGAAAATGAAATATTCCAACGTGATTTGTTAACTTTGTTTCGAAATTTTCCCGCGTCACGCAGAATATGTTAGAGAAGAAGAACACACAACAGAGTGGATACTCTGGTGGCGCGGTAATTAATTAATTTTATGTCCGAGAAGTGAAGAATTTCAAATACTATTTCCATGTTTCAACTCTACAATTTCAACACGTTTCTACAAAGCTGTCTCAAGATGATTGTCATTCGTAACACAAGGAACTATTCTCAACAACTCCGCGCTTCAGTCCTTGCTCTCAAAGGCGAAGCAGAAACGCGACGTGTCCGGACGAGCTGAATTTCTTCAAATTCTCAACTCGATGGACGAAAAAGGCTTAGGTAAAAAACAAACAAAAAAGTTCAAGGCCGACAGGTGTCCTATTGAAGCAGAGAGATAGAGAGATAGAGATAGATAGAGAGAAAGTACCAAGAGAAACGAACGGTTAATCCTCGATCGTTGATCTTCAATCCTTGGATCTCCTGATCCAACACTTTCTGCCGAGGCTAGCAACGCTGACAGAGCTGGCAGTACTGGAAACGCTTGCTAACGAGTTCAGGCTTACCGAATGTTAATCTTGCAACATGTGCACGAAACTGATCGGGAACATCCCTCTCCTGTCTGGTGCTCGTTCTAACGCTCCCTCCATCCAGTTATCATCGTCTGTCTGTTCGTTCGTGACGATGATCACTTCACCCTCCCGGAACGATAGTTCGTCCTCATTGTCAGCCTCGCAATCGTACAGTGCTCGACACCGTCGTAGACCGCTCAGTGTCGACGAAGTTGGCTATAAGAAGAAGCATCGGGCAACACACCACGCAGTTAGACAATGTTCAACTGTTGTTAGACAATGTACTCTATGCAGAGCTGGAAAGAATGCTAGCGGGATGACACAGGGGCAAGAGTACTCTGCTCACATCGCTTAACTCCGTTTGTGACTCTCTTGAAGCAGCCACCTTAAGGTTTTTACGCACGCTGAATAGCAGGGAATCCCCGTATTCGAGGGAGATACGTTCTAGGACCTACCGAGGATATACGGAACAGCGAGTACGCTATTGATTTGAACTCGATGTGATTTATTTGTTTTCTTCGTTACGCGATGATATATGGTCCTACCGTGTGGTGCTCAGGAACTTGTCCTCGGGGCGGCGCACGGGCAATTGAGGGCAACAAGGGCTACTCGGAGCAATAAGAGCAACCGAGGGCAACAAGGGCACTTTGTTTGCCCCGCCTGACTGAAGTCACACAATTTTATATCCGATTCGTCGGTGTTTTCACGTCGACCAATAATAACAATACGTATGCCCTATTTTTATGATTGTGTTAGAGAATTATGGGAATATGAATCTTCCAGAGGCAAACTCCTGAGATTTACACAGTATTCGTACCTGTAAATAGATGTGACCATTTTGGTCAATAAGAAGAATACGTCTGCCCTGTCTTTACGATTGTGTCAGAGAAGGTGGTCTTATTATTCTATGACCAATCAGACCCGCATCTCTTCCGCTAGTATTTTTTCCAGTTCTGCACACGCGTGACATTGAACTCGTATCTGTTCTTTCTTTCTTTCTTTCTGCAATCTTCCATGCTCGAAGTAAGCATTCTTCCGGCAAACTTACGCAACGCCCATTGTCGGTCGCGAGTTAATCTCTATTGAAAAGTGAATCTGAAGAATGATTCCTTCGCTTGCAAGGGCAGCTAAAATTGGAAATTCTAGAGATGGAATAGAAAGGAGGAGAGATTCTTTCTTAGAAGATTCTATGCAGATCGTGCACAATAAAGTAAATGTCGTTTCTTTCTTTTTTCCTTCGTACTGCTTTTCTTTACTTTTGCTTTCTTTTCTTTTCGTTTTTCATGCATGGATGGAGCTAGTTTTATAGAGAACTTACGGCGGAATACTAACACGTTGCGTACAGGCATTCTATGTTAAAAGGACTTGTATTCCTTTCGTTTAGAGATAGCTTAGAATCGAAGAAATGTATTGTTCTTTTCTCCTTTGTGTAGATACTCGAGAAATTTTTCGAGATAAATGTATCACGAATTTTTACATTGGTGCATACATATTTGCAACTTTGCCAAATTCTGTCATATGCACGCACAAAACAGGATACAGCTGTGGAGGAATGCATTTCAAACTTTTACAGTTTTATTGCAAACCACCTGTAACAATTAGCATAATTGATCTGCTAGTGTTAAATATTTTACCAAATTTAAAAAAATATTTTTACGACTAATTACCAACGATGTTGTTTGAACAGTTTTATTTTATTTCTACTTCTCAAATAAAAACGCATTAATTACGTACGTTTGTGGTAAATATTCGTACCTATAGAAAGAAGTTTTCCCTTATTTCACTTTACCAATGTAAAGATTATTTATTTAGAAATGGAGGAATAATGAGATTTAAATTATAACGCAAACTGAACAAGAAAAATATACGACGAAGCTGACTTCTTTCATAATTTATATACAGTAGCGACCATAAGTTTAAAACGAAGAACTGTCATTTAAATTATACAGTTCCGAAACCATTCAAAATGTGCTTTAAACATATTTCGTATCATTAAAAACAGAGGAGATATTTAGGTGTTCCTTTATGCTTGGACACACTGTAGGTACACGCAAAAAATGTGATAAAAAGCAGAGGATTCTGGACGAAACATTAATTTAAAACAGGTGTTATACTTCTTTTACAATAGCAAAGTCTCGTTTTGCGTATAATCTTAAACTTCTATCCACAACAATATAATAAAAAGTTACTTTTATCTTGAATATTTCATTCAGTATACTCAGAAACATTGTACCATTTTTTCCCATAAATACACAGACATTCATTAATTACTACAAAATAAACTGAATAATTTATTTCTCTATCTACTCTGGCCTTAATCTTTTGTCCGCTACTCTATACATCGATCAACAACTTCGTTGCTTTTCCCTCTTGCACTTAAACATGCATTCACTTGGATCATTTTTTCTTCTTTTCTTTTTTCTGCAAAGAAGCTGTATTATCATGTCAATTGTTACAAAAGTAACGAAAAACAAATAAAAGAAAAAAGAAAGAAAAGCAGAGGATATTTCTTAGCCGTACGCAATGCGTTGTAATATGTTTGTATTTTGTATTTCTAGAAAGGATATTGTTCATACAAAATGCTACGCAACGTAAATATTGTATATAATCAGACAGAAATAATATACGTATTCTCTACGTTCTCACCGAAGAAAACTATTTTTGAGAACACAAAAGGCGAAACGAGATATTGACAAACTTAATTCTTAATTCAGTTTTGTATGTAGTACAGTAAATTCTCTACAAGAGTCAGTAAGTTTGGTTTCTACAAGTGACAGTATAGATGGTCCTACGCCTAGGTCTGCCTCATTGCTGCGCCCATGTTATCTCGCTTGCAGTCAGTCAAGCGTGTAACGCTACACCAGTCGGTTTCCTTTACGAGATTACACGGCTCGACACATCAAAATCGAAAAATATAATTTCTTTAACTTTACTTTTTTTCATCTGGAATTTTTTTCAACATGTTGGTGAGATTTTTCTGATGAAAATGATATCAAACACGATATAATTTGAACAACATTTACTTATTAACACGTTCACTGTCGCGCCAGATTTACAGGTTGCTGTCAGGCGGCCACAAGAAAATACATTTTAAGCATAGGATT
>NW_017100686.1:484546-486822 GCF_001263275.1 Habropoda laboriosa | reverse complement strand
CGCGAATTTATATTATTTTCAATATTATTATTGAACTAAACTTTCGTAGAACGCGAGTGAAACATTGAAAGAATCAAAAGAAAAAACGCGAATTCATATCTTTCTCGATTCTAGAGTATAAGAAAATTTGAATAAAATACGCGACGAGAATTGGGGAGAAGCATAAGTTAAACGCGTAAAAATATTCAATAATAAACGAACTAGGGATGAAGCTATTATTTCAATACGCGATGCACTGACTCTAGTATTTACTAAAATTCAAAAATTCTCGTATAAATTCCGAAAATAGATTATTAATTACGGTAAACTACTGAGACGGTTTAATTTAGGGTGGGCATAGTGCACTCGTTCCAAATCAGCTCACAATATACAATAATAAATCAACTAACTACTCAGCATGCAAATCATGCAAATTCGTTGGATGGTAAATTATTAGTAAACAAAATTCAATATCAGAGAAAATATCTGAAAAATTTCAAATTAATTTGAATTGCTGGAAGAAAAGTAACGAAAAGGCAACCTCTCAAAGTCATTTCAATATCCTATTCGACAAGTCTGAAGAAGAACGATGACTAAAATTCAAATGTTTATTTCCCTAAACCTTCAACATAATTTCGAAATATTTTATTCGAAGCGGAGTATTCCAAGTCAGTATCGATAATTGAAGAAATTATTTGATTGTATTTAAAAGAACCGAAAGGAGAATATTTAAAGTCTGATATTAAATGTCTAGCAAGTACCAGTAATTGGTAAAATGATTTATATTTGTTTTAAAAGGAAAATTTCTAATAGGTATTAGTTAAAATGAATTGTTATTCAGTCTATTGTATTGAAATTCTAATTGATTCTAATGTATACAAGTGTTACAAGAAGGCTGAGTGTGTACAGGGTGGACATAGGCTAGCTAGTAGCCCCCGACCACTCTATTCACATCTCAGAACCTTCAGGTCAAAATACGCCGCGAAGTGTCTATGGCCCAGTATAAAGGGTGAATAAATTCGCGGGACATCGGGGGGTCCTTATATGCCTGCGGTACCCTCTCCCCAAAGTCATTAGCAAAATCGTCGGTTAGGTCAGGCGGGAAATTTTCGCGGGAGATTTTCGCGGGAGATTTCCGATATCGTAACACGGTATAATTTATCAATTTTCACAATTTTGTTATAAATTTATACTTCCGACAATTTGTTATAACATTGCATATAACAATTTATACGTTTTTACAATATTCTTCAATGGAAACATAGGTTTTAGCGTTCTCGTTACTTACTCGTGGTTAAATTAATTTCGTAGGGATTAAAAATCAGGTTGACCTGTGGTCGTAGATTAAAAGTAGCCATAGTACAGCTAAAATTATCGTGTTAAATAATTCTTTTCCTACGAATCAAAAATGTATTCAACGTTTGTTTGTTATAATATCGTGAAATGAATTATATTACACATTTTCTCTATTCACACTGAATTTAAAGATTATAACGATTAAAAATCAAGTTGACCTGTGTTCATTTATCAAGAATAATCATAATAAAGCTGAAATTATTGTGTTTAATAATTTTTTTAATACGAATTAGGAATTTATTCAACGTTTGCTTGTTACTACTTGTTACAGTATACTGTCTCGCAATGTAAATTTAAGTAAATTAGGTTGAACTGCACAGAAAATGCACAGAACTGCACAAATAATTCATTTCACGATATTATAACGAACAAACGTTGAATACATATTTGATTCGTGTCAAAAGAATTATTTGATACGATAAATTTAGCTGCACTATGGTTATTTTTAATCTACGACCACAGGTCAACCTGATTTTTAATCCCTACGAAATTAATTTAACCAGGAGTAAGTAACGAGGACATTGAAACGTAGTTATGCATTGAAGAAAGTTATAGAAACGTATAAATTTAACACAATAATTTCAGCTTTATTATGATTATTCTTGATAAATGACCACAGGTCAACCTGATTTTTAATCCGTACGAAATTAATTTAACCAGGAGTAAGTAACGAGGACATTGAAACGCAGTTATGCATTGAAGAAAGTTATAGAAACGTGTAAATGATTCTATGTAGCGTTATAATAGATTGTTGCAAATAATAAATTAATAATAAAATTGAGAAAATTAATAATTATACCGTGTTACAACATCATAATAGAAGAACAGAAATTTCCCGCGAAAAGTAATCGGTTTCCCGCGAAAAATAGTCGATTCCCGCCTGACCTAACCGACGATTTTGCTAATGACTTTGGGGAGAGGGTACCGCAGGTATATAAGGA
>NW_017100686.1:479394-483302 GCF_001263275.1 Habropoda laboriosa | reverse complement strand
TTTTCAATTGCATTACGCATTATTGCAATAATTTCTATCGTTACATTTAATTCTAATTGTTTAGCAGCTTTTCTGCTGCTATCGACCCTACATATTTTTTTTTTCTTACGTGGAAGTAGGCCGACTCTGTGTGATAAACAATTGGCAACCAAACGGTGGCTCGTTAAAGCGATATATTATGAAATTAAATTAATCACTCAATAAGTTTTAACGTTAGATTGTTTCCTCGATATGGTCATGGTGGTCATCAGTGACTGGAGTGCCTCAAATGTTTAGAATAATTAAAATAAAATAAATGTTGTCAACTAAAAATTTTGAACGTCATAGCTAGCTAGACATTATTTTCAATTGAAAAAAAAAATTATAAAGCATAATACTATAATCCTATGCTTAAAATGTATTTTCTTGTGGCCGCCTGACAGCAATCTGTAAATCTGGCGCGACAGTGAACGTGTTAATAAGTAAATGTTGTTCAAATTATGTCGTGTTTGATGTCATTTTCATCAGAAAAATCCCATCAATATGTTAATAAAAATTTCGGGATAAAAAAACGTAAAATTAAAAAAGTTGGTATTTAAATCGCTTGGTTGCCTGGACTCACGTTTCATGCTTATTTTTTATTCGCTGTCCTTGTCTGCGTTCGGCAAACTACAAAGGCGGGCGCGAGGCTCGAAAACGTAGTCCCTGACTCTATGAGTGTCAGGTTTAGCTTCCTTGCGGTCTGACACTTGTGGAGAGTATACTGTAGTTCGTTTGTTACCATTTTGGTAAACGCTTCGTATCTTACTGAAGCTAGAATTTCCAATCGTGCACACACATCAATCTCATGCCTGTTATAATTTTGAATTTTCAGAAATTCGTCTATTAATATCGTTCTTGGTGACAAAGTGGAAGAGAAGTGGCATAGCTAACTGCAAAGTGTATTTCGAGCAATTCTACTCGCATGATTTTTCTTTCGAAATTAGAGAAATCGCGTTACCGTATAATGGTCAAAAATTTTGGGAGAGAAATTTGCCATTTGACAATAATTCTTGGAAACTAAAACCGAACGATGGTTATATTTATAGGAGAAAATTGTTCAAAATGTTAATCTTGATAACATATTTCAAGGTAATAAAAATCGGTGATAATTACCGAAATACTTTTTAAGGTGCCATTTTTCGATCTCTAAATTTCATTAAAATCTCTGAGAGACCGACTGTAGGATCCTCCTTGTCAAGTTACGCTTAAAATTAGGAATCACCTGCTAATTTACATCAATATTGCATCTGCTATTAATTCTTTATCGATTTAAAATTGATCTTGTGGAGATCAATGGCACTTTACCTCACTTCGATCGATTCGAATGATAAAAAATTGGTTAAAAAGTTATTGTAAGTGCTAATTTCGTTTTTTGGAAATTTTTGTGCAACTTGCACAGTGATTCCAAATACTTGGCCGGTAGTGTAGGTTTTTTACGAACAGCAAGTATAATTGACTCAACTGCCTCTAGATGTCTATATCAGACGAAATTCTCTAGTAGATTTCTATATTCGATGAAATTTTCTCCGTACATTATCGAGGACCTTAACTGTTAGCCTTGCCACTAATTTCATCCGCTTTGCAAGATCGTGTCAGAGGTATTATATAGTATTACGTCAAAATAATATTACGAGAATTCGGTAAGTGCTTTCTCAAGTGCTGGTATTATCACAAATATAAACTCGGGAGAGATTCATGCGAAAATAAGGTTTCAAAGCACGCACACTCCTGTGCCCATTGACACGGCACATTTCGATTAATGAAAATGTTACGTCAATAGATTAGGAACAGGAAAGCGCCAAGGTTCGCCGTTGGTTTCCGGTCGTCGGAAATTCTTCAAATCGTGAATGCGATTGTCGAAATCAGAACTACCGTGACATGAGAAAGTGATTCTGATGAAAAGAAATGTATAAAATAGAAAACTTCACGAAATTACGATTAGGATAACAAAAAACGAAGAAAAATCGGTGAACCAAATAAAACGGATTATTTTCATAGGAATGATACTAAAAGCATTGACATGGAAGAACGATGGTTACGAACAGCACGACTGATCATGCAAAGCGTTGCTACACTTGAAAGGAATGTTCAATAACGAGACAATTTTATCGCATCGTTTCCATTTCGGACCAAATTTTCAAAGTAAATCGACTTTCGATGATATCTACGTTATTCTAATAATTCAGAAAATAAGAGTAAACAGAGTTCCTTTTTCTTTGGGATAAGATTGTAGATGTAAATCACGTGAGGTAAATGTGTAAATTTATTCAGAATTTAGTTAGAGGAAATAGTTTAAACAATTGTAATGATAATAGAAAACAGCGTCTTTGAAAATGCTAATTTTCAGGTTTTAACTAGTATAATTAAATGTTGAAAACGTGGCACGTTTTTCGTACTAGTTTTACCATGCTCGTGTTGTATTGTACGAACGACAAGAGACATTTCAAGTGTAGCAAGCTGTAATGTGGGATGGCTGATGTTTACCAGATTCAGATTTGGGAGCAAAGATGAAGGCTCCTCGGCGTAGCTCTCTAGCCTGGCTCGGTCCCTTCGCTGTACCAACAATGGTTAATAACAAACCATAAAGCACCGTCTTTCAGATACATGCAGTGTCTAAATACCGATTTTGGATTTTTTTTTTTTAATTTCACGTGTTCCGAAGTAATTCTTTGTTTTCCTGCTTTAATTATTCTATTTTGATTTTTTTTTTGTACGAATCATAGATATTTGTTCTTCTTTTTTTGATAATATGTATATTTGGTGGAAGAGATATAGCGCGGTCGTAAATCGCGACGTGAAGCGAAAACATCGATTGACCTAGCCGCATACAGGGCTGTACGCATCTTACAGAAGCTCCCCAAATCTTGAGAAAAACGTGAGCTGTGTAGTGACTGTGATTGGATCAGTAGAGACCTGTGTCTACCTTTTTTTCTGTTTACATCACTTAGGATTCTGACTCTTTTCTTATTTAATTGTTAAAGTTTTTCAACTGTATGCTATACAAATTTTTTTACATATACTGTAATGGAAGAACAGGTGCTCAGTTGATATTGTACGGCACTGAACGAGACTGAGCTCCTTATCTCACTCAACTGATGTTTCGGCGATCGAATTTCATGTTCTTACACGCCTGTCTGATTTTAAGACCACAGTTAAAGCTCTTCCACCAAGTATAACAGTATGTGCTTTGGTAAAGATATACATTTGTATGATGTCGTTTAATTTAGGAAAATATCTCGTTAACATTAGTACGTTATAATGTGGACTATTTTTGCTCTGGTAATTTCTTGAAATTACACGAAATTTACAATTTATGCAACGTATGATATGAAACGTAATGAAAGTATGATGTTTCGTGAATGATGGATAGTACAAACATGTAATACTAAGTTACAGGGAACACGTGTGATTATTGATAATGATATATGCAAAGTACTAGAAATCTCCAAAAAAAAGATAAATAAATAAATGGAAATTAATCGAGGAGAACACTATGCGTTGCATGGGAACAATGGTAGGAACAACGTCGTGTTAGTTAGTGATATCTCTGTAGAGATAGTATTGGGGTACGTTAAATGAATGATTATCATATTTGAACGGAGGTATACATCGCACAGTGTGTGGCCGAAATTGTAGTAGAAACGGTGTCTATGCAGAAATATATGAAAATACTTTAGCACAAGGAGTCTTTACCACTTGCACTACTATTTCAGCCACATCCTGTATATACATATGACGTTAAACAGGGATGTGTTGTTAGATATCTACCTGCGTCGATTACTAATATGTGCCAAATAAAATACAAATAAGACATCATTCGCTTTAGCCTGAAATAATATTTCAGTGGATTCGCAATATACAGAGAACATCGCCTCAAGTGTTCACAA
>NW_017100686.1:458032-479275 GCF_001263275.1 Habropoda laboriosa | reverse complement strand
GCTTCTCTTATGCGCTGCTTCATATATAAATGCTAAAACATAATTAAATAAAAAAAAATTAAATAAAAGAACGTACAAATTACCTTGCGTGGAGGTGGAACTGGATTACCCAAACCGTGATCCGAACACATAGAACTCAATGATTCGCTGCTACGACCGTTGCTCAATCTCGACGAATTAATACCAGATGGGGCTGGTGGCGGCGGATTCCGTGGTCTTTGGAGTGTCGAGCTGTTTATTTTGTCAGCACCTAATGAAACACAAGAAACAGAAGAGAGAATAAATTTCAAGAACGAAACAAATATTGAACGAATCGAAATTTACCAAAACCAGGCGGCAGTTTGTAGAAGACTTTTTCTGAATTTTTAAACGCACCGTGTCCCGTTGAAGAATCTCCACTGGGCGATCTTTTATGATGCTGACTGTTTAATGTATTTAACGCATGTGGTAGAGTATGTAAAGAATGCCCAGCTAAGATCGGTTCGCTCGTTGTACGGCTATGCGTTGACGCTGCTAAGGACGCGGACGAAGGTAGTGTACCGTAATGAGAGGAGGGTATACCACCTGTACTTCCGGATGGTGGTGGTGGCGGTGCTACGCGCTTCTTCAACGATCCGTGAATATTGACTGAAATATCGGGCGCCATGGGAGCTGGTACTGAAAACGACAACAGAATTTTAATGCATCATTTTCGTGCAGGTGTAAATGTAATTTAACATACAGGCAGTTACTCGAGGTAACTAAACGACAGCTACGGTACGATTACAAATGAAAAAAAGTCTCACGAGACAACACGGTTTAGGTTCTTTTACACTTCAAGTGATTTTATTCATCTTTTTGTTACATCTTTTTCTGCTGCAATAATTTAAAAGTAATCATACCAGCAACAGGTTTCCTTGATTGAGGTGGCGGTGGTGGAGGCATTTGTTGCCTATTCGTCGAAGAACTTGGAGAAGAGCCGCTCTGCAAGCTGTCACAGGTACTACTTCGACTGCGTAATGTTACCGGCGAATCTCCTGATCCAGCAACACCACCACCACCACTGCCACCGCTGCCACCCACATAAGAAGGTGGCCGACTGCGAGTTTTCTTTTCAGGTGTTAAACACCCATTCTAAGGAGAAAAACAACATGGGTAAAACAATAAGATGAATGTTCGTTAAATGAAAAATTTTTCATTTTCATCGTTACTTGAAAAAAAAAAACATACTCTGTCTTCTATTATTGTTTCGTCATCCGAGAAATCG
This sequence comes from Habropoda laboriosa, assembly GCF_001263275.1. Taxonomy (NCBI): domain Eukaryota; kingdom Metazoa; phylum Arthropoda; class Insecta; order Hymenoptera; family Apidae; genus Habropoda; species Habropoda laboriosa. The sequence continues at coordinate 478,029 of NW_017100686.1, read as the reverse complement.
GTAGATCCTTCGTCGTGTGAGAGATTCCAATCGATATTAACATTATCGAACAATGTCTTTTGTCTTTGTAGAGCGTGACTCAGCTAAGGACAATGAAACATTTCATTGTCATTGTGTGTACGACATGGTATTGTTATACAAATTAGATGTCAATGGAATAATGGCTTTTACCAGTTCTTTACAAGTATGGTGCCCCATTTCCTGTGCAATATCGAGTGGAGTTTTATCTTGCTTATTTCGGTGGGTTGGGTCGGCGCCTGCTCGTAGCAACAACTTCATCGCCTCTGCTCTATCATGCCTCGCGCAGAGATGCAACGCTGTTTCTCCGTCGATGGTAGTTCTGTCTATGCCACCTGTCGACATGTTCTGCACGAGAAAATCTATAATGTGCAAGCTGTTTCCCATTTCACGTAAAACGGCTAAATGTAAAGCTGTTTCGCCGACATCCTGAAAGAAATGAACGTTACCAATCAATTGATATACTTTTAAATTGTACAAGGTGGATCAATAAGAACTGCCACATGAAATAACGAGTTATTTATTAATTTTATTAAAATATGTTTTCACAACTATTCACAATTATCATTCTTATAAATACTTATAAAAATCGTACCGAGGTGGGCAACGGTGCAGATAGATCTACATTTTCGGCGTAAACTTGCAGAAGTTGTTGCAAGTCGCGATTATTCACTGCATGCTCCAAATCAGAGAGAAGATCTCGTTCATCCGCGCAGGTATTCATCACGTATCTTTTGTCCACGTATTTAGCCCTTATAAAGTCGTACCTCTCTTCCCTGTGTGATACAGTAAAAATGAAACAGAAATTGGCTATTACAAGTTGAACAAACGAATAAATAAACGAATAATTCTGTTTACATCGTCGATGTTGGTGTTGGTTTGTGATTATGGTGTAAGGTGGCTTCCATCACTTCGTTAAACACCTGATTGGTCATGTGTCGTGCAAGAAGTAGCTGAGCAGTGCCCACATTATCCAGCGTGAGAGATTGTATTCTGGATATATGAACTCCTAAATCCCGATGAATTCCGCTACATTCTATGCACACGATTATGCCGAAGTTTGTGGAGAGCCACGTGGCATCTGTGAAATAATGAGAAAACAGTTAGCTTCTTTAACGCCGTCATCGGTATACTATAAAAATGGTATTTGAATGACATTTGTTCCGATATTCCGAGGTAGTACTGACAGTACAATTGCGTTCGAGTGAAACGTTCGGCACGAGAGAAAAGAAGGAGATAAACACCCAACAGTACTAACGTTTGGCTCTCGAAACATGTCCTCAGATTTACCATTTTGCGAGGAGCAGTCACAGCATTGATCATTTCCAGGTAACCTCATCACACATCGTATTACAGCCTGTTGAAGTTCAACTAAACTCGGATTTCCTGTGCCAGCCTCCGCTTTGCCGCTAGCGTCGAATGCTCGAAGCAAAGCACGCTCCTTGCAGTTTACCAAAACAGACATCCACGCACGCTGATCTGCTTCGTCTTCCGCTTGAAAGTGATACGTTCTGTTGTCTGTAATTGAGAGTGCAAATTTTATTCCGTTAGTCTTCCGGCTTTCGATTAATTTCCATTGGTATAATTTTCACACCGTACAAGCTTTGTTCTAATGGTTGATATGAAAATGAAGGGATACATTCTGCTTGTCACCCACTACCAGCTGTAAATAGGTTAACAATCCAACTTACAGCTAATAAGATCAAAGCCCCGTTTGTCGTCCGGCACTAGCTTGATCTGGCAGGTTAATAAATTCACTCTCGTCGGCGGTTTATTTTCATCCGCATGACAGATATCGAGATAACCCTCTGCTTGAACCGCGCACCGCCTTTTTTGCCAAACTCTCCTCATTTTTCCTTCGCTTTTCTTCAAAAGATGGCCGGATCTAGTGACGCCGTGTTGCTTATCTCCTTGAAGCTGGTGAAGCGAATACCCTGCATTCGCGTTCACATTTAACTGGAAAATTTCACACTCTTTAATTTTCTGCGATCGCACGTTGGGATAAAGGAGAACAGCGCGTGAGAATACGATGGTTAACTTACCTCTTTGTCACAACCAGAGCTTCTAAGAAGATTCCTTAGTTCTGTTAAACGTCTTCTCTCCTCGTCTTGCGTTTGCCTGATCTTCTGTAACTTCACACTGAGATCTGCCACGTACGAGCCAAAGTGTTCGATGGTCTTTAGGCCGTCTTGAAAATAACTGTAGAATCGACGTGAAAGTGAACAAATTCTTTTGGTAGAAAATTATGTATTTTGATCAAATTTCGCTTAATTTACGTATACTTTGTAAAATTTATGAAAATATTTCTTCTGATCCCGTTCATGGTTAAAAAATGGAAAAAATAGAAAGGAATGTGAAATATCAAACTTACTTGGTTTGTGCATGATAATACTCGACTAGATGCTGAAGCAGTTCAATTCCTTTTTTCGTTTTTATTTCGTTCACCTTTATAAGATACTGCAAACGAAACAAAACACATCGTTTCATATAATCACCACTCTCTTTCAATCTTTCGGAAAATTTCTTAAAATGCAAACTCTATTATTTAAACTAACAATGCCACTTTTTCCACTAGTTTCGAATGTAGTATTCAGAAAGAATCTAAGATGCCGTACGGTTAATAATTTCGGAATGAAACAAGGTCCAATTAGTTTCTCTAAACACATCAGATAAATACCAATCTGTTCCCATGCTACACCAATCTATAATTATTTCGTACTCTTCATTCAACATTTTAATCAACCACCCACGACCCTACCAGATTATGTAACATTTTCTTCCTATTGTTACTTGTGAAACATACTGGCACAGATTGACTGAAAAAACTTGAGACACTCTGTGTGACGTAATGGAACGACTTACGCAACCGAAGAATAACAATTTACAATAATTTACAATGTTCAAAAAATTCAAAATTGCAACTAAACACTCAATGATTAAATTTGAAAAAAAGAAAACAATATTAAACTTGCAAAAGAAAAATGACAAATATCATCATTTGATATTGTACCTCGAATACTCAAACAAATTGCACCTTGAAATGGTGAAAAAGAAAAGGAACACGTTTGATATGCGCCAGTTACGAACAGGTGTCAGAATTCATCTCGTAAAAGTGTCGTAAATTACAGCAGCAATGATTGCGTAAAAAGTATAGCGGAGTACACAGAGCGAATGAGAAAGAGAGAGAGGAGAGAGAGGAAGAGCCTGGCTCGTTCTAGATTTGTTTCGAGGGCCTCACCTCGCACATTTGTAATTGAAACAATCTTCTCTCCTTCTCCATCTCGTCGGCGATCTCGGCCGGCGTTACTTCCGTTCGAATGAGGCCAGCCTCTTTCGCGTGTTGTTTCTTCTCCTTCTCGATTTTCGCATATTTAGCTTCGTAATCCTTCCACGCCTTCTCGAACGGCCTCTTCAAGTCACCTTTCACACCTCGAAGATCTCCCTTCAGTACCGAATCCAGCGGGAACATCACGATGTTGTTGATGTTCTGCATCTATCAGACAATTCTGATTAATTAAACGGGACGATACCGACGATTCGGGGAAAAGAGAGGTGATCTTGTCTTATAGAGCGTTGAAAATCATTTTTTTTATTTTCTCTTTATTCCTTTCTTTTGGTGATTCTTTTGATAAATTTGCCGGTTCTTTAAATTCGTTTATGCTGCACAATTAGTAGACTTATGTATAGTACAGAATGTCAGATGAAAATAATTGTTTCCAGTGAAAGTTCAATCCCTTTCGAGGGTGGTTCTTTCGATAAATTTGACGATTTTTTAAAATCCGTTTGTACTACATAATTATAGAATAGAATGTTAGGAAAAGAGTTTACTGAACTGCAACTGAAAAGGTTTTGAAATAGTATGAATTTTTGCTACCAAAACAGTTGTTCCTTTAACCCTTTCGTTAACCTTTTCGCTACGGCGCGCTTGTGACAAAATATGATCGCTACGAACGGAGCGCATTACTGACTAGCCGACACTGAGGTACATTTCATATCTGATTTTTGTTTCCCACATGTTTCCAATATCTGTCTTATAAGATTTAAATGAAATTTGGCAAACGATAATTTTGTCGCAAAAACAAAAAAGAAAGAAAAGTATATATGGTATGAACGTATATGTACGCTCTTCGTACCTGAGCGCCCACTTTTCGAGAGCGTATATATACGCTCTTCGTATATGAATGTTCATTCTTCGAGGGCGTATATATACGCCCTTCGGAGCGAAAGGGTTAAGGCACGCTCGAGACAAAAAGCGCTCACTGTCTATTGCACGAAACAGCTATTATTTATGATAGTAGGTTGGTTTCAAAAATGAACAAATTTTTTCAAACGGGACCATAAAACGTTCGGTACATACTAGAGTTTTCATTAGAGCGCTTAATTCTTTCGTGACCACTGCAAACTTTAAGAAAGCAGCGCCGATATCTGGCTCCTGTTCTTTCAAAGCGGCATCTCCGAGCCTTTCCAGTGCTCTTCCTAGGTACACCTCGTTATCAACGTGAGCTAAAATACAAGGAAAGTAAAAAATATTACAAACAATACTCGCCAGAAATTTTGAAATTAAAAAAAGAAAATTACAACGAGTTTTCGTTGAAAAATTACTATCAGTCGCGTGTGGATAGAAATGTCTGCATAGAGGAACAGAATAACGCGATAATATGTACAATTACAATTTACGGAGGTGTTTTAGGTTAGATTTTTCCAAAAATCGATTGTTTTTTATTTTCTGAAAGTTCAAGGTTTTGGAAATTGCCGATGAAAATTTTCAAGCAAACAACACTCACCATTTCCAGAATTATGGATGGCTTTGATGGCTTTCTTCAGTTTCGTGAGGCCATCTCTGTCGAAGTCCAACGTCTGGAACAATTGCATAAAATTAGGTGAACTCGATGTACACAATTCCTCTTCGTTCTTGTTACATATTATTACACGATACGGGTCATACAGAGAGAACAACAGTGAAAGGAGCCAGATACTTCTGTTCTATGATCTAACAGCGGAACAAACAGGTTCATTTTCAACTCCCCTCTATTTTATCCAAGTACTTCTATGAAAGATCGATTAAGTTCAATGTGAAATGCTTCTTTTTGTTACATTCGGTTACAGATTTTATCGAGTTCATTTTCTCGAATTACTTGTGTGAATTTTTTCAACTATTTCTGCGAGACTCGAATCAGTGTTTCATTTCTGAAAATATACCATCTACATTACCGGCCAAAAGTTTCGAATCACCTCTCACTTTTCATCAATATTAAATCTGCTGCTAATTTTTGATAGATTTCAAGTTCATCTTCATTTATCTCATACCAATTGATTCGAACGATAAAAAATTCTCAAAGTCGCTGACTTTTTTCTGGAGATTTTTGTGTAAATTGCGATATGCTCGGTGATTCCAAAGTTTTGGCCGGTAGTGTATACATTTTCACATTTTTAATATCGAATTTTAAATTTGACAAATTTATTCTAATTGTTTTTAATTAATCTTCTTATTTGTTACAATTTTATATCTACTTAATACTCTTGAAAATCATTCCAAAAGTATTTCCATAGCGTTCATTGGTATTTAATAATCAGCTGCTATCTTTTCGTTATTGACTTCTTTCTTAATTTCCGGTGTGACAATATCGACCGGCACTTATCTCCCTTTTCCTAAGTTATTTTAATACGCTCGTCCGTTTTTTCTTTTTCGCGATACAATTAGTCTGGTCTCCTGAAATGTTTATTTTACTTCTGGTGAAAAATTAATTTCAATGGCTTCTCCGTTTCTAATTTTTCGGGAGTTCATTTATCTTTAGCAGAGGACGAAACGGAAATCGGCTTAAATATATTAAACAGGAAAGAAAGAAAGTTAACAAAAATTTGATCGCAAATACTTTACTAAATTTAGAAATTTCAAAATTAAGAATATAAAGAAAAAACGATGTTTTTTGGCAGAATTTACTAATTTCCTTAAAACCGACCCGAATTTTCCGTACAATCTAATAAATAGTTCGACAGAGTTAGGGCAATCGAAGAAAACATGAGTAAACAAAATTAGCATTATTCCATTCAGACGTACACTTCTTCTAGAAACGAAATTCTTTTCAATTTTAAACACAGTCCCGTAAGACCCTTTCTTCATTCTTTTCGAAATACTCTCCGGCTTTCTTTCCACTCCGCTTTGGCAATTTGGAGCACGGTGACATTTCTTCTTCGCAGTTGGTTCCTCAACGATTCCTTTTTCTCTCACGTATATCCGTGAAAGAAAGTCGAGCGATAAAAGATGGCAACGAACCGAGATAGCCATTGAATGGAACACACTTCACTCGTTGAATTAAAAACATTGTCCACGGTACGAAGGACGTGACGGTTGTGACGTAATCGTCGCAGTAGTATTTCCTTCGTTTCGAATGCGGTTAGAATGACAATAACCGTTAAAGCTGGGTTAAGCAACGAAAAGTAACGAGAATTGTTTCATACCAAAGAAACGAATTTCAGAGATTTTAATACGTTGAACGCCGGAGCAATTCAGTTTTTCGTTTTAATAGAGCACGTCGGGATATGCATAAACATTGTGTAAACAGTTATAAATAAGACTATTTAAATACGCTGTATGATGCATTAGATAAAAATTTTGCAAATATTACCATTTATTTAAATTAAATGCTTATACTAATCTTAGTGTCGCTGGTCACTGGTGACCTCCACGGTATTCAATGTGTTGAGCTGTTATATCAGTCTGATTACTCGTTGGATTTTCACCGACAGAATTTATAAGGTGGTCAAACTATAATAGAACGTGAGTTTTCATGATTCAAAAGTTGCTTGTACGACTGGTGTTAGATCGAGTAATAAGTTCCTCGTGTTTATTGATGTGCCGTTTAATGTCAAACATACCATTAACACGTTCCGTGCCGGACCGATTTTTGGTTAGTTTTCGTTCAGGCCGCGTGGAGCGCACACGTCTCGCGCTGTCGAGACTAACAGTTTTACTTTTCACCCTATATGTCTTCTAATATTTACAAGATTGCAGAAATCACGGTTATCGAGGAAAAGGTGACGTTTAAGATGCACTATAGAGCGAAGAAAACATTTTTGTTTCAACAAATTATCGTCGTAGTTGCATCGTTTAAGTCAACGGAAGGGAAAGGCAGAAATATCAAACGGCGTGAACGGGAAGTTCAGCGTGGGGCGTATACGCGGCACGGAACGTGTTAAGGGGGGAATCCCAAATGGCGGATCGAAAAAATCGATTTTCAAACATACCATTAACCTCTTCAGGGATGATTTTTTTTTAAGTTAGAATTTTTTATGTAGTTACATTTATACTCATGCTAAATCGATAGCAATTGAACTACTTTCCTTAGGACATTTTGGGAGATTGTTTTTCATATTTTCTCTATGGCAAATATTGGAATTTTCGGAAAATCTAGAGGTACACATATGTGTCGGTGTCCCTGAAGAGGTTAAGAGGGGAATCCCAAACGACGCATGGAAAAAATCGATTTTTTTTTTTTGCATAAATCGATAATTTTGATACCTTGAGAATGTTCCCGAAGTGTTAGATCGGAATTGGAAGAATTAACAGAGCTATAAATCGTTGGAACGTAGCGTGTCACGCATGTATGTATATCGGGGAAAATTTTGAACGAGTTTTTCTCGAAACTTTAAATACGAATTCACAAATTGGACTGATATTTCTACACTATATTTCTCACTCAAAAACAAGGAAAAAGTACCTACGTCATAACTCTTTCTGATTATTCCTTTAATTTAAAAAAACAAAAAAAAAAAAAGAATAGCTGCAAGTGATTTCTGAATGAATAAACTAACGCTTGAATATAGTCTAATCGGTCGTTTATCGATAAACTCGTCGATCGTAGGTGTTTTTCTATTCCTGCGTTGCAATTAAATTGAAAACACGATCGTTTGAACGCAGCAATGCTTGTTTGATCAACGCCAGTCCGGAAGTAATTGAATTAATTAATATTGCCGTTTCCCTTTCGAATAGAAATATACGCTGGCAGGTATATGCTAACGTTAAAAAGTCTTGATCGGTTGTAACGATAATCAAATATTTTACATCTGATTTGCATACGCGGTTTTAATTCGACGACATTTATTAACATGTTCGTAACAAGTAGGAGTATTTTTATTCGATCTGTAACACCATTACAAGCTGGACAATTTATAATACACATTGTACCTTGGAATTTCTGAAAGTAACGGTATCTGATTTCAAGTTACAATCAATCCGCGACAGTTATAGATAAGATCCTTATGCTGTTGATGCGACATTCAACTCGTCTGCACAGGGTGTTCAAAGGGAATTTACTACAATTTATAATACAGTAGGAGTATTCGAAAGAGTTCGACGAAAGGAAGGGAGCATTCTTTCAGAAGAAAGAAATTTCGAGCGTTTATCAGAACGGCCATAACAATCTTTGAACGCTTGTAACTAGCAAATTTATATTTCTAAGAATAGAGTAAAAGAAAAAGTAGAACTTGGGTGGAAAATTATTTCACCTACCAGGTATTATAAAAAGCACTACAGTTTAGATATTTCGTACAGTGCACACATTCTGTACAATTTTGTACCTTTAACCCTTTCACTGCTCTACCGGCGCTTTGAAAATTTTCTCTTACCGTGCTGTTGGTGACATTCGCTACACTTTCGCCTTAATCCAATCCTTAAATTCTGCTCAAAATTCAATCCTTCGAGTACTCTCGCTTTAACTGAATAACAGAAATTGAAAAATTTTCAAACGCCAAAACGAAAGATTTTACCGACAATCTGCCGCAGCGAAAGGGTTAAGTTTCCAGTAAACGCATGAAAATCCACCGTCTAACTTTTCAATGAAGCTGTCCGATTGTCCTTGTCCGGTCGCGCAGCCCACCGGCCAGTAACACATCAGAAACTAATAAACAGTCCTTTCCAGCCGTCTTCCTAGCCCCTAACAAATTCCTTCCCTACCATAAAGCAGTTCACGTCGCATCCTGGTCATGTTTCCCATCCCTTTCCCCTTTCCGGGTTTTTCCCATATTATTTAAACTTTTGCCCACCACCTTCACCCTCACGTTCTCCTTCCACTAGTTTCCTAATATCCAATCAGAACATACGCATTTTTCGAGACCTTCTTTTCCACCACCTTCAACGTCCAACCAATCAGAACATACACCGACCCAATATATACCCACGCACCACCACAAAATAAAGAGTTCAAAAGACACTTCACGAGGACAAGTAAAATCAAAAGACACATCTAAAGTATCATCCCTTACCTCCGGAAACGTTCGTAAGGAAAAAACACTGTACGATACGCGGTGTCGAAACATCGGAGTGAAGAGTTACGACCTTCATTAACGCGCCGTCTTTAGTAAAATAGATCGCGTTGCATCGCGAACTCGTGCAAAAACAGAAGCATTTTTAGACACAAGTTCACCCAAACTTTTCTCATCTACTCAACCTCATTAACACACAGTACAAGTTTTATCCCAAACTTTTTGGACACCCTGTACACAGGAAAAAGAGCTGTCAACGGTGAGCAAAGCCAACGGTAAAAAGACAAGATGTAATCGATCGGAGTACAATAGAATCGGAGATTGGGTGGTAAACGACGGAACCGGGGAATTTCGGAAGGAAAGAGTTGTCGAGGAAATTGTTGTATCAGCGTAACGTGCTCAACGATGCGTCGTGACGCGTTGTGATGTATCTCGCTGCGATCTCATCAGCCAACCAGCCAGCTCGAGGAAAAAAACAAAGGTACACGCGCGTTCCTCCACCTTCGCCCATTGTGCGTCCGCCGACTTATCAAGCCGTCGTCTGATAAGTATCGTTGTACCCCCGTGTTGATGGTTATTCAGAATTCACCGTGGATCGTGCGATCTTTAATTACCTACGCGATCTCTCTCCTCCTCCACTCTTCTAAACACCACCGACGAGAGAATCTGCGTAAAACGATTGCACGCGTGAGAGAGATAAGACCTCGAATTGTCCTACGAGCCAAGTGGAACACTTTTGTACTAATCCCTGCGTAACACGGTTCATTTTCACCCTGATATATGCAACAACCTAAATTAATTTAGGTAAACGTTGGGATTCCGCTCGATGTAATCTCTGGGAAAAAAATTAGCGCACATGCAGCAGCGTGTGCTAACCTAATTTTATCGGTTGAAACAGTTACGTTGGAATTGAAATTTTGTTGAAATGTTTTGTACGAAAGTTGCACGGTTTTAGGGGCGGGACGGCGTTGCAACGGGGAAACTTTGAGGGGACAGTTTCTCACTGTCTTTTTTTTTTTTTTGTTTTATAGTGATTTGTATATTATTTTTGAAACTGTGTGCAAAATTTGTTCCTTTGGCCGTATCTTTTTAAAATTTGATTGATTGAAGTAAGGTGCATGTTGGATTATTTCTAACAACACCCTATGGAAATAATCAAGTGAGGACAAAAATGTCTCCGGGTTATTTTAAACAAAGGCACTAAGACTTCCACCAGATGCATCTGGTGTCCGTCTTCGAGTCACTCACTGCACAATGCCGTACCATAATGTAAACAGTTTCTAGGTATAAGGGGACCCCAACTTTCTTTTGGGTGCCCAGAAACAGTCCTTCAGAAGATTCAATAGAGTAAAGACGTTTCCTCTGAGACCGTAAATAAATCGTATATTACAAAGTTAAAAGACTATTTCATTCCATAACCTATTTCCAATAGTGCAAGTGCGTGAAGGATAAAATTAAGGTGGAAGTGAATCAAAAGTGGCTCCAACCTATAGTAATGAAAGGGTTAACGAGAGTGAATTGCATAGTATATTTGTTATTGGAGATGTTTTCGTAAATGTGAGAAAATCGATTTCGGCGAACGTTTGAATTGCCCGTGATAGTGGCTATAGTGTATTTTGTATTTGAACTAATTGTTTAATCAACATTCTACTTTGCATCCTATTTTCGAAATTGAGATCACAGTCTGAAATTAAATTTTCCGATTTTCTAAACAATCCTCAGATGTGGCAGAGGCATGCAACGACGTTGCATGCCAAACTGCGCTCTCTGTGTTCCAATTTAATATCGTTCGTGCTATTCATACTTCGGAATACGGTTTGATAAACCAACGTCTGAAACGAGTAAAATCATTCTTCTCTGTATTGCAATATATGCAATTCCATTTTTTTGTTAACTCATATCGTACACGATTTTCCTTCAGATATACTCCACAGTTTGTCACTTTCATTTTACCTTTTTTCAAAAGAAGAGAGTAATTGATTTGCATTTGTTAAATCTTCGTGTGAATTTAAAGGAATTGGTTACTCTATTGCAGTATACTTAAAAAATCTGTCAGCGCCTTAATTCGATTGAATAGAGAGCGTGATCCATAAAAAAAAAAGGTTTATTATCATTTATAATTTATCATTGTACGATATCTGAGGGCGAAAATTCTTACGTCGAGTCTGACTCGACATAGGACCGCGAAGGGTTAATGCTTCAATTTACAGCCTTATCGTATCGCTTCCACCAACTATACACACGCGCGTTAGCGGCTACGCTACTTTTCGGGAGCAAGCGGTACATTGAAAAATTGTCATCGAGCATAGCGGAACTGTACGTGTCATCTCGGCCGATAAAGGCAGCACCGCTACTTGTTCCGCGAAAAGGAGCGGCCGAGTTGCAAGGCAGCCGCTGAAATAATAAGACTGTCCTTTTCTAAAAAGACCTCGAGCCGCCGTTCTTCCTTGTACAGTCGACGGAAGAAATGTAGCGAGGTCGTAAAATCGGTCAAGCGTTAAAGTTTATACGTTGAAGCATACCGACCGGTGAATCGACAGAAATCTCAGAAGGTAAGGAAGAAAAATCTGAATTAGAGCAGCATTTGATTCAGCGCTAATTGAAAAACGAAAACTGAGTGTTACTGCATCAATTGGTACTCATGTCTACACTTTCCTTTAACAATTCTTTATGTTTCTGTGAAAGTACAGCACAATCACTCCGAATCCTCGCTTTTTAGACATTTTTACGTCGACACAGCGTTTTGAAAATAAAAATTTATAAAATTTTGAATATCAAAGCTTGAAACAATCGTAAAAATTTTGGTTGCCTACACAAGGATTATATTTCTTCCATCGACTCTACACCGCCGAGAAGTTAAAGCAATCGAGAACAATAAGCTGCAATTTATTTTTCAATCCATCCATAAACTAAACGCGCGCGTGTGTGTTAGTGTATACAGTATCAGAAAATTTATAGCGTTTAGCAGTTTGTACGGAGCAGTTTGCACGGACCGCTAATAGAGTTTGTTCAACTAAGATTCAGGGAAGTTGTCAATACGCGAGAAACTAAAGCGACAGGTTTCCCTTCAGAGTCCGTGTACTATCTTGAAGAGCGGCTGTTCGCCGCAGTAACAAAGACATCACACGGGGCATGATTGGAAAGTTGAAATGGAAACGTATGGATCGACAAACGTCCCTATTGTAAACACGGCCGCTGCTAGTGCAGGATCGTTGAACAAATTGAATGAAGTAGGGGGATAGTATGACAGAAATTCAATGACTCGAACTTTGTCGGCTTCTACGTAATGCCTTCTAGGGCCTATCCAAAACGTTTGAGAAAAAGCAAGAATTAAGCGTGTTCGAAACCGAATGAAATAAAATGTATGTCTATAATTAATATCGAATTTTGAACAAATTCTGATCCTTTGGATGTTCGAACTATTATATTTTTCTTAATTGCAACCTAACCTAACCTAACTTTTTAGGATTTATCCAAGAGAGAATACTATCTAAAATGTTTGAGAAAAAGCAAGAATTAATTTTGCGCTATCCTTTCTATTCTATTGCAGAAACGTAAGTCACGGCATTATAAATAAATGGGAAAGTTATTTTTATATATTTAGGAAATAATTAAAATCATTTTTGGCATATCAATTTGAGAAAAATGTAAATGTTAAGGGGTTAATATCAAATTAGAACTAATTCTGATTCTTTGAATGTTCGAACATTTCTCGTAAAACATCTCTAGTCAATTTCTTTTAATTTACTCTTCCACAGGATATTCATACAAGAATAATTGTTCTAAATTCCTCATTTAACACGCATCTTTATTATAAAATTCCACGGCTACGTTGCATAACAGCAGACGCTTCCTATAAAACAGCGTCGCGTCCATAAAACGCAAGGAAATATTGAAAGATGAAAGAATGTCTAGCAAGAAGCGAAATTGTAGTACAGATCGTTTGACATTCTTCCTGCACAACGGGTTAAACTTTGAGATAAATTAAACGAAATACTTTATAAAAGAATTTAGACCGTCGGTAAAGAAGATGTTATTAACCTATAAATACATTTAATCTTTTACCGTAAAAGTATAATAATTACGAAGAAAAATCTGTAATTCAGAGCTCTGAATAATTAAACCAGAACTAACAATAGTAATTAGGTTTTCCTCAAATTCTGGCTGCACGCGTTCAGGGACAGATGCACGCTTGAACGGGGTTTCCCCGCTACACGAGCCGCCAGCCACGCAATAATAGCACACACGCATCTCGCACGCGTTATTCCGGTACCAAACTGTGTCGCGTCTCTAAGTGCCCCTGTGACTCTCGAATTACGAGTTTCACGATCCACGAATTTACGTGGAACATGTTCACGTGCAATATGAAGTTACTTTATGCCACCCATTTTAATACTATTACACAATATAGGAGCGAAAACTGCGGTACTTTCTTAGTTGCGTATAAACACGTGTTTCCACGAAAGATATAATACTTCGATTTAGTTTCCTCGATACGAATGTTTTTCACGAATTACTGATAGTTTGTAATAAAGTGATCGTTTGATCATAGGAAAAATAGAAAATTAGATGAGAAGATAATATTTTTCGTTCAAATAAAGAAATATCCTCGTTTTATTAGGTTCCAATAAATTACTAAATTTTATTTAGGCCAATAAATTACTGAAGGAAATCGTTGACTGTAGAAGACATAGAAAACGAATATTTTTAATAAAATAAAGAAACCTTCAAACGAAGAAATGCCTCTCTCTCTCTCTCTCTGTTAAACGATTTACGTTTAATATTCGATATCATTAACCCCCTAACCTACAACGTGTCAGAGATGCTGGTGAAGATGTGACAAAAATAATAGTTATATTAGTAAGAAAAATTCATTACAATCCTAACTTTCGTTTGAATTTGTAAGACTGAGGATTACCGAATGTAATTGAATTAATTACAAATATTATATAATGGCTGACGCTTAGATGCATAGTCAGAAAAGAAATCATAGATTAAGGGGTTAAACAGTTTTCGATTATTCTATAAAACTAGAAAAAATCATAAAATAATAATTCTACATTATCACAAAAATATGAACAACGTTTAATAGTAAATTGTGTCTCGTAAAATCGTTTTCAAGTGTACATAACGTTTCAAAACTCCAAATCAATTAAGCGAGTAATAAATAAAAAATGACGAAGGATACATTCTTCGTCGAATAACAAACAACATTTGATTTTGCTTTGTATCTTAGTAAAGAGCATTAACGAAACTGTGACAAGGTTTCAAGTAGGAAGTTGCATATTGCTCGACGCAAAATTCAAGCTACTACTTCCTTCTCGCCTTAAAATTGAGCGCAATTGAAATATCGCGTGAAATATGAAAAATGAGAAAGGAAAGTACGAATAAAACGCTGAATGAAACGCATGAAGAAAAAAAGAGTAAAAATAAAAAGATAGTGAAATACAAGTGCGTGGCCAGGTATGGTAGCTCGTTTTAAAAAACCGTGTCATCGCGCAGCAGCTCTCGAACTAGAAACTTGCGAAATGCAAGATGGTTACGGGCGAACTGACCTCCCTAACGGCTGCTACGCTCGTGCTAGTGGTAGGGATAGAGCCAATGGAACAGGTTTCGCGCTATTCCCAGCCAATGAACCTCGTTTACCATGTACTGTACTTTAACACATTTGCTTCCATGTTTTCGCGAAATTTTGCCGAAATTGTTCAATCACGTCGAGTAACAAAACTGTCGAAAATACTTCAAAAATTGTACACACCGATTGTCGCTATTCGAAAGCTCCTCGAACGAACCTCCTTGGCTCGTCACATTTTGCTCCTCCTTAACCTGTTAACTGGGGATTCACCTCTCAAACAGAAATCTAATTAAACTTGAATTAAAATCATAACCAATCACTTCATTCTCGGTATTTATTTATTAAACGGAATAAATAAACTGTCGTGTTCTAAGTATCTGTGAACCAATGACGAGTTAACTCGTCTTCTTCAATTAACAGGTTAAAGATTCTCGATACTTGTTTCATCACGACTGAATTTTTGCAATTGATCTCAACTCTGCAGATCGTTAAAGTTCGATCACTTAGATCACATAATTATCGTCCTTGTTTATTTACACACTTGTGTATACATTATTCTAGCTGTTCTCTGAACGACGAAAAGAAAGAAGGAAGGAAAATGAAATTTTCGATATCGGGGAGGAATTTTTTCAATTCCAATGAAATCGCAGCGTCGTTAGTTTCCGTTCCAATTATAATCAGGTGTACACAGAGGAGGAAAATTTAGCGACAGAAAGGTCGTTCAACGAGGCTGGCCGTGAGCAACTAGGCTAGCCTGGCTCTCTACCTTTTCTATAGCCTACTCCTCTCCTACTTGTAAGGGAGATGGGTTCGAGCGCTCGTCAGAGGAAGATAAGCTTTTCTCTCGATGGCTATTCCTCCGATTTGATACAACTTACGGTATATGATTCCCATTTTCGAAATCTCTACGCAACGGCGAACTAATAATAAACGTGGATATCGCGGTGAAATAAGATAACAGCAATAACAGGAAGCAAATAGAGACATTGTTTATGGTTAATGATACAAACACAAGTTTCGTACCTCGAAACTTAATACACGAATACCCGACGAATTTTCAAATTCATTTTTAACGAAAATGTTATTCTTTATTTTTGATCGAGTTTTACATGTAGAATCACTCTTTGCTTTGGTTGTACCACGTGTTCTGCAATTTTCCTTCTCCTTTTTGTAATCTGTATTCTCTTAAGTTTAAGCGTAAGTGCGATCTATCCTACAATGATATTCGGCACAAACTTGAAGATTTAAGTTGGCACGAATCAGAGTACATCCACTGGTGTATCACTACGATGTTATTTAGCTTATGTCGCTAAAGTATGATAGACGTAGAACGTGATGTCTCTTTAATCTTTCTTATTCTTCTATGGTGTCCAGTAGTTTCCTGGCCAAGTTTGTAGGCACACGACGCGAGTGAAACGTAAACTCGTTAGCTAGATCGCTTCCTCTATGTCATTACCATTAAATTTGTTTAAATTCCATAGTAACATTAATGCTAGAACTTTCTCTCAACCCTTTAACTTACAACAACGTGTCAGACTCGTGGCAGAGATTCTGGTGAAGATGTGACAAGAATAGTTATATTACTAAGAAAAATTCGTCGCAATTCTAACTTTCGTTTGAATTTGTAAAACTGCGGACTACCAAATGCAATTAATTAGAGCTTTTGTTACCTGGTACAGTACTGGAACGATAAATGTCTGACGCTTAGATGTACAGTCAGAGAAGAAATCATAGGTTAAAGGGGTTAATCTCGATCTAATTTCAATAATACACACTCTCACCGAACAGAACTTCCATCGACGATGATAATAACAATACAGAAGAAATATGGGGATTATCGATGAAATACTCGAGGAGGCATTATAGAAGCAAGTTGGAAAAGGAGTTAATTAACCCGAATTAGAGTGCAGTACGCTGATGACGAGCATGTAATAAATGTTGACACGAAAAAGAAGACGAGTCAGTGAAGGACCGTAGAGGGACGACCAGATTCAAGCACACTTTAAACTACTAAACCAGTCTCTACCTTCTATCCTCTCTCTCTATCTGTCTCCCTCTCTACCTCTCGAGCGACAACCAGGTGAGACGACTAAGAACGAAAGGAATTCCTGGCCGTGCGACCTTGGTAGGTCGTTCGTATCCGAGTCGTTTACCTGGACCGATTTGCAAACGTTCAAGTAAGAAACCGCGACGATGTTTCAACGACTCCAAACATCGCCGGCTTGTCTGCACGGGGCCAAACGTGCTCTACTGAACCGCGGCGAAGAAAATAGCGAGATAACTGTCGCGCGCGTTAATTGAGCCACTCAGAAGCCAAAGTGTACTTAAACTCCGTGAAATTGGATTAGTGAATTTTTGTTCGTTTACGAAGAGTTAAGCATCCCGAACGCGTGTGCTTTGATACTGAAGAAGTGGAGTTTGTCATTTTCACGCTCTCTCATTTTCTTCTACTCTAAATTGCTGTCCTTGCAATAATGCGAAGAATTGTTTCTCTTAATCGAGTTAAGCACGTTGCACGAGTTAAAAATATTTTACAGTGATTGGACGAATTTGGAAAAGTGGAGTTTGTCGTTTTGGCTTCTGAATGGCTCCATTTCGTCGTTTATTCTATTCTAAATTACTGTTCCTGCAACGAAGCGAAGAATATTCCTCTTAATCGAGTGAAACAGAATGTAAACCGAGATATAATTCGCGAACGTTGAACGAGTGCAAAATACTTCCCAGTGGTCGGAAGAATTTGAAAAAATTGGAGTTAATCTTTTCAACTTGCGAGTGGCTGAATTACAAAAGAAGTAAAAGCACCGGGACGTAACTGAGCCAATATCGAGGAGAATATTATGGGAATGGTTAATGGAAGTAATGGAAAAATAAACATCACTGATAGATTCTTCACGGTCGATAAAATAATGCACGGAGGATTATCTCTGTTTCACATTTCAAAACACTTGTTTATTCGTGCGACAGTGATAAAAGACGAGACTGGGTTTTTACCGTGTACACTCCCCTTCGTAGGTAATAACGAATATAATTTATCGAATATAAAGCACCGAATTCTACACGAATTTACCGAAACCTACCGAGCTCGATTGAATCGTGCGTTATATCAGAAGAAGCGATGAAGCAGTATCGGCAAATATGGCTGCGGACTTATACCTAAAACGTACGTGATGTGGGCGTACAAATCGATAAACGGATAGCTCGAATAACTCTCGGAGAAGCCAATTTCAAGACCACTGAGAAACAAAAGCTGATATTTTCCAAGGAAAATGTTGTACTTGGGTTGACACGTTTGCGAAAAGAACGGTATATGAGCGATTTCTAAATGAGACAGAATTATTTCAGAGGGAAAATCGACGGAATTAGATTGAACGGATGTTTTCACGATCGTTGGTGGATCAGCAATGGTGATTTCTTCAGTCGTGATGGACATAATAGCAGAGGATCCATTATGTTAGGATTATCGCGGTTATTGTTGGTTCATTGCACCCAACGCAGGGTATAATGAATTAAGTGCTATTAAAAATCTGCTTCGTAATATATTAAGTCATCTTATGAGTAACGCCGTTTGTTATCTTGGTTCGATGTTTGTCCACGTCAAAAATAAAAACAGAAGGAACTGAACAACTGAAGTGGGAATTAATGTCACATCTACTATATTCTCCTTAATTGACACTACTGGATTGCCGTCTAATTCGTTCACTAGAACAGTTTTTAAATGGCGGAAGTTTCAAGAATACAGACCACTTGAAGTTAATCCGAAAGATTAGGTTAAGAAACATTTTGTTGATGGAAAAAGTGGCAAAAAATGAAAGGAAGTTTCAAGAGTTAAAATGTAATATTATTATGCATGTTTTAAATGCATATTGCAAGATACGGTAGAAAAAAATGGAATTTATAAAAAAATTTGAAACCCTCGGGAAGACAATTAGGTGACTCTTTTAATGTGCCCCACCCTGTGTACTTGCGTCAAAAGTTTTAACTCGTTTAATTGCACCGATACTAAAAAAAATCTTCCAAAGAAGAATTATAAAAAAAATCGTCAGTTATAATAGAAGTGGTAAACGCGTAGAATGTCGTCGAATAATGCTCAATAAACGCTGACAGAGCAGGTGTAGGATTTTCGTTCGGCTGATTTTATTAAACTGCTTAGACACTTCAAATTTACTGCGTTTCAACGTTTCGATTCGATAGCTGGTTACAAATGACGATTCCATTTTTAAAACGTTATCTGCTGGAAAGAATTAAAAACATTTAAAACACAATGGACATAACTTTCGAACTTGAGACGTGCACGAACGCAACATACTCGATATATTTAGTATCTATTTCGCTACGTAATTATAGTACATTTAGTGTAATATGGTTGAGTTTTATTTTCTGACTCGTCACGAGTTCAAGAATTCGTGCAACATGCATCGCGTCGCAAATTAATCCAATCTAGTAACTTACACAGAATGTAAATATTAAATATCGATATCGTTTAATTTGTAATTTTTAATATTTCAATCCAAAAGTACTGAATATTTTCTGGAAGTACTACTAGCGCCACACCGACGTAAGTCACTTATACTGAAACCTGAATATACTTATATTCTTAAAATATATTTAAATTCTAGAATGAAACGTTATTATACTCGTTGAACTTGCCATTTCACTCTCTACAAGACGAGAAAGAGTAAAATGTATAATTCCATTAAAAAGAGAAAAATGGATGATCTTGAAATTTTGAGAAACAAAAGATGATCTTGAGAGGAATTATTTTCTTTACTCTCAGTTTGGTTTGCTCCCTTCAAACACATTATTTCAATGACAAATCTATTAAATTGTTTTTTATTTATGAAAAGTTAAGTTTTGATACTAAAATTGGAAGAATTTCAAAAAGTGGACTTAATCATTTTGTCTTCTGAGTGGCTCGTATTTAGATCTTATTCGCATGATCCACTCTATTACACATATCTATACAGCGAACACAAATGTATCATATAAGGTAGGAGAAGAATTGATGTGATCAGAGAACGTTTCGAGTTGGTTGAACAATTATCAAAAATTATCTGGAGCGTGTTAATGTATTGGTTACAATTAAATGACCGGTTACACAAAATCCAATAGCATGCCGCTTGGGGAATTGATGTCGATGGAATTA
>NW_017100686.1:457235-457959 GCF_001263275.1 Habropoda laboriosa | reverse complement strand
TCTTTGAGGGTAAGCACACGCAACATGCTTCCTCCTCCACGTATTTCAATCGATACGCCGCTTCCCATTGAAAATCTTGCGAAAAGCACAAGCCTTGTTTTCACACGAAATCGTTCATTCGAACACTCGACAATCCTTCTTCATAATTCTAGAATTTCTATCCTATTACATGCGGCTAATAAGCACAGAATAAAAAAAAAAAAAAAAGAAATAGGCGAAAACGAAAAGTTGCACTTTGCAATTTCATTCTTTTTTTTTTATTTTTTCCCCCTAAAGTTTTTTGTCAGTTTCACAATCGTTTTCGAGGGTGGTTAGCTTTATAGGACTTGGTAGTTTCTTGTAATTACAGAGAATTCGACTGAAAGCAGAGAGAATTAACATTCCGCAACTGTGCTTCTCGGTTGGGGAAAAAGCTTGTGATTCGAATTCGCCACGGTGAAATAGAATTGCCGTCGTTTACCCGGTGCAAGAGCTTATTTCCGAACCGTCTTAGGTCCATTTATAATAAAACTCACGTTTCAACAGCTGAAGCGGTAGTGAGTAGGTAGGAGAATTCAGTGGAACGGTGAGAAGTTTGCAGAAAAAGGGAGAGGAACTATCGTGAAATATTTCTGGACCGTTGGCAATATCAGAGTTCTATAAATAGACGGCTATGTGGAGATTTCGAATTAAAGTGGTAAAAGACAGTCTAAAATGATATATATAAAATGAATTTCTAATTTAA
>NW_017100686.1:446281-457194 GCF_001263275.1 Habropoda laboriosa | reverse complement strand
AATAATATTTAAGAAATTAAATATAATTTTATCATAATCTATAATTATTACATAATCACCATCAACAACAACAACAGCAATAAAACTTAATAAAATTTAACTTCGTACGAATTAGTTTTAGGTTAGGTTTCAAATAAACTTGAATTTCGCGTAAAGAATTTACCATGTACGACTATAAACGAAAAGATTAATGTTGACAAGAGTTTAAACAGGTGACGAGTGTTTTTTTTTTCTCAGATCGATTTTCTAGATGCTATGTAAGTGAAGTGATCCTATTCCACTGTGCGTTCAAGAGCATATGCTAATCGGTGAGTTGTCACTTCCCTTAAGGAAGATGTAGGTCAGACACACCCCTTACGGCGAAGACTGCAGAACCATAAATTGCGACAGACGTATGATCGACAATCTACAAAGTAAATTTTTAGTCTTTACTAGCTAGTTAGATATCTAGCTGAATGAACTTAATCGACAGGATGTGTCCATGATTTATTTCATCTTAGGACAGTAAAAGTATAGGAAATATTTTCAATTAATTTTAAAACGTCTTCTTTATAATAACACTTTTTACTAGTGTACTCTTTTTTTCATTAAGGTACGTAGTTAATCATATTATGAAACAATTAAAAGCGATATTCAATGCAATTGTTTATGTTTCTAAATTATTATTATTCAAAATGAGCTTTAGATCAGAATTGATTCGTTCATTGTTCCCTCAATCATTCCAGCCCAATTAGTTCATTTTCAACGACTATTATCTCCTTTAATACCAAGAGAAATGTCTTAATTACACGATTATCTGTATTAATGTTTTATTACCAACGGCTATAGATTCGTTTAGCTAACTATAGCGACTGACAAAGAACTGACACTTCTTCTTCAGATTAATATTCTGTGGAAATAAGAGTATACAGTTACACTAAAAAATAATATCGCTGGAGAGTGGCTTCTTATTACTTTCAAAGACTGTTTCGAACGCCCTCCTGTGTACCTCGAAAGAATTTCATTAAAAAAACCGCAACCACGGTTAGGTTAGGTTTCTCTACTAAAACTGTAGCAAAAGAAATAATAGTAAAACGTGAGGAATTTTATCTACTTCAAAAGAAACTGCGACAGGAACGTTTTCTACACAACAGGGAAATGCTAAATAAAAATACTGGCATTCTTCCATATTTGTTCAGACATTCGTGAAACATATAATTGCTCAGAAGGATCGATAATGCGAACGATGCTTTCAAGAGTTTTCATAGAGAGGCCACGAAACCTACAAATAGAAATGCATGTAACAATTGAACATTCTCGATTGCATTATAGGGATGCAGCGAAGAAACATTTTTCTCTCTCCATGTATATAATGTAACCTAACCTACAACGTCTCGAAAATAAGCTCTCTGATCCAGCTTGTATTCCAACTTTTTCCTTCCTTCCTGGAAACTAGAGATCACCGTGAATCTTGTTTACGTTCCCATTTGCCACAAGGAAAATCGCCACGAACTATGTATATTCCGTTACGGAGGGTCGAGTATCGGCAACATAGGGTTACAACAAAAACGCGAAACGCGTGTTTTCCTTAGAAAGCGACAGAAACGAGAGAAAAGAACGTTGATATGACTTGATATGCAGTATGTACCTGGATGGGGAAATGGCAAAAGGGCAGAGTCGCGTGAAAACAGAGGCGGAAGATTCGTTGGTCGACACCAACAAGAATAGACTACGGTCGTGGCACGTCGCGTCGAAAATAACCACACTGCACGTAAATTTTGGCCGCGCGCTCGCGTTCACGCGCCACTGTCGCTAGTCGTGGCCGCTAAAGCGGGAAAGTGGGTGACTTACGCAGCCACTCAGGGTCAAGAGTAAATACGAAGACGACACTGGGTCTTACAATTAGAGAATTCTAAACAGCTATTCTAAACAGCGACTCGCTCGGCCAAACTTTCTTTCGATTAAACCTAAGCGTATAAGATAATTTACTTCATCGAAATACGAATAATATACTGTACTAAAATTACGTGTACGCTCGATAAAGCAGGATAAAACATGTCCGATTTTTTCGACCAATCAGATCGTCGTGTTGCCCAGGGGGCAGACCTGATCTATGTAGACTATCGAAAAATAACAATTCATGCTGATTAAATAACGACGATCTAGAAAATATACATGATCTTATCGATATATCAACGATCTATGATAATATACATCGAAAAGATAATTTATGTACATATTGTCATGGCAGCAACATCGTGTTTTACAACAAATTATGATAATTCACATCGATTGTATTTGCCTTTTAGTCACCATTTTATTATTTATTACATGTACATTGAATATATAAATTATCGACGTTATAATTAATTTGTCGATATATATATATTCATACGAAATAAAAATCTATAATTTTGCCGCAGAGGGATAGCAAAAAGTTCGGTTTCACAGCACGTGTTAGTTAAAAAATATCTTTGCCACTTATTTTCACGGATGGTATATAGCACTGAATAATTTACGACTATATGTTTCACCAGCGACTTGACATCAAAGTTTTCGGGATATTGAATATTCTACCGAGCGAAAGACATTCGAATAATTAGATCCCTTAATTATTTCAAGAGGTTAGGTCACCTTGACCAATTAAAAAATTCGATTTTTTTCATAATTAATACGATTCGTTGTCTCAAGAATTGTTGAAGAAAGTCAAAATTCGTACGGAAAATTACCTTAATTCGCAGTAAATTTGTAATATCTCTTTCTCGCAAATTTCATCTGCGCTGTTTCCAAGTAATGACGTCAGTAGGAAAATCTCAGTAAAGATGAGTTACTGGAACGTTGCTCGGGCGGGTTTAATCGAAATTCCAACGAAAGTTATAACCTGCTTCTTTGGAAAATTGCACGAAAAGCGGAGTCTTTTCAACGGAGCGAAAAAAAAAAAAGTGCGAACTGCTGCAAGCATCGATTTACATCGGCTCTTCGCGTTACGGGGATAATGATATTTCACTCGGCCCCATTGCTTTTCAAACAGCGCAGAAGATTGATTTACTACGAGTGACCGTAGCGGAGATTTGAGCGCAGGAAGTAACTAAAGAAGCTCGATTAAGCAAAAAACAAGGAAAGAGAAACTAAAGAGATACCAATAAGGAACAGGAAGAAGTATGCTATGTTGTAGGAATAGCTAATTGAAAATGCGGCAAGAATTTGAAATTTATTTAGACAAAATGCGTTCCGAAAACTTTAAGAATTATTTTTTTCAAAACCACGTCTTCTGAAACGGTGTACGTTGTAATTTTACTAAAACTCGATCACTTTTTATGAATATCAGCAATAGATATTTTCAAAGGAATTTTTTTTTAGGATTTTTTCTAATATCTGAACTTTTACACGATTTATAAATAAATAAGTGACCATGTCGAATTTCTGTGGAAAAAGTCAATTTTTTGGTTTCACAAACCTGTTCATCGATAATAATTGAGAAAAAAAATGTTGGTGTATTATTTTGCAAATCAGTGTTTTCTGCTACTTGAAGCTAGCTAAATGACTAAAGCAGCACTACTTTTTGAACAGGCCAAGGTAGTCTAATCGCTTAAGTACCGTTCTCCTGTAACTATTATTCATCGCCATTATAGAGAATACTTATTCTATTAGCGTTGAAACGATGCAAAAATAATTTCGTTAGTCATCGTTAATTTTCTAGAGAAATAAATAAAATCTGAAAATCGTATAATCGTTATAATACTGTTAACCGTATTCTTTTAATCTACGTTAAATCTCTATCGAATAAGTGTTCTACTCGATAGACTTTGAAATCAAAACTAATTCCATCGGTATTCATTCGTGAAAAGAAACTTTGGTTTAGTAATTTCATGCATAAATTTCCCTTCCATGAGCGCAGTACACTTTCCGCACCTAGTTTCCTATCTACACATATTACAAAATACGCCCACGATTCGATAATATGCAAAGGAGTGGTGTTGTGCAATGATAATGTTTGCCTTATCGCCACTTATTAATTATAATTAAACGTAGCTACATAAATTAATCTAAATGTAAAATGCACGTGTACTAAACGACCCAATTTCCTTCTCCAAAATAAATCTTATTGCAATGTGACGCAGCAGTAGTATGCCGAAGAACTGTTCAATATTATGGTGATTAATAAATACTTCAATATCAAAAAATTGACCGTAACTTTTATTGAACGTTACAAAAAAATACAATAATATTATCAGGAAATATTCAATTTAATATAAAACATACTATATATAATTATTATAGTACCTTTCTTAAATACGATATTTTTCATAACCTAATATTTCAGAAGCGAGGAAAAATAGGTAAACGAACAAAATGTGATAGACCGTGTACCTTGAAAGAAGATACACCATCGTTACATCTATACACGGCACTCTGTCGATATTGGCAATTGGTGTGACCATCGGTGAAAATTTTCATGACCTGGGATAACTTGGAAATGAGTCCCCGTGGTCGAGCCGATACATCTCTGCCTGCCTGTTAGACAGCAGAGCCCGCAACAGTTACGGTGGCTGTTAAATTATGAAAGGCACGCGTATTAAGGTTCTTTGCCGATCATTATGTTGCTAGTATTATAATCTGCTGTTACAAAATGGAGTTCATGGAAAAATCACGTGAGATGCGTACCTTCTAACGACGATATGTCAATTTTACGATTCCCAGCGCACCTTCATTTCTCTGCTTATTAATCCGATCAAAAACAGCCACTCACGTAACACTTCATCAGAAGAGACACGCGCAACACTTGGAAAACATACCATTATCAACTAATAAACTATATGAATAAACATTTATCATCGCCGGCAATCTGAACGGTTAATACGTGAGCAATTAAAAGTTCTTTGTCGATCGTTATTTTCGACCGGACTTAACGTAGACAAAATGCAGCAGCAATGACGGCATGTCTGCATACGTTAACCGAACTAGAAGTTGTGAATCGACCACAAGCAATATTTACATCGTTGATGCTTGGAAACTAGCAGAGATACAGAATACGAAGAAAGAAGAGAAAGGACAGAGAGAGTAAGAGAGGAGAGACGAGAGAGAGAAAGAGAGAGAGCATGGTAAAAGTTGCGTGCAGTTTGGAAGACGTCGCGAGAAGCTAATGAGTGCGTATTACATCGAAAAATCGTTATACCAATCGCGTTCATGGATAACGTATATGCACGAAAAAATTGCGAAACGCCCACACATAGGAACACGCGCTCGCTTCGACCACTGATCGGTCCGTTGATCACAAGGGGACAAGAGAAAATGTGATTCGACTTCAGCTCTTTAAGAAAGAAATACATAAAAGAATTACCTCCTCGAGCGACGTGATTGTCTGTCTGCACTGTGGCATTCGGGAAACGAAGGTGGACGTGGTAGGCGAATTATAATCCTCCCTCGTTTCCTCGACGAACTCGCTTACGGCGATTAGGCCCGGCATTTTTTCCCTCTTTCCACCTATATTGGCTGGAACGATGGGAAACCCTCGAAATTTTTCCACCGGTCTAGCACTAGGTGCCGTCACACTCACTTCACTCTGGCACCACTCACTTCACCGTTTCTCTTGTGCGCACCATAAATTCCGCGGGAGGGCTGTCACCTTCTGTCTCCTCCCAATGCTGTTTTCCGTGACGCACGGTAAACGTCGTTCCGGTGCGACGAACGGACCCAGAGTGGAGCCACGGAAGGAGGGGAACAGGGAAGGGAGGGAGGGGAAGAGGGCACAAAGAGAAAGAGGACAGAGAAAGGGGTTGGAAGCAGGAAGATAGAGAAAGAAACTTTAAGCACACGGTCTGTCTTCTCTACCAGCGAGAGACACTTGCGAAACACGATTATTTCGTTGACATTTTGCTCCCTTGGAGTTTTCCGCACGGGCCACGGGGAAACATATTTCGCACCTTTCTTTTCTACGTGCGGCTCACGATGCATACACACTTTTACGCGCGTACGCGGCTGCGTTCTAGAAAAACTTCTTTGCACCTACTCGTCACTCGATCTAAAATCAACTTGATCGGTGCCGAAACGTCTTCCTCCACGGTCAAAATTTTACTGAGGCGGCGCTGCATACATCTATAGCTTCACCATTAAATGTGCAATTAGAAAGAAAGTCGTTTATATTAACTGTTAATGGTGCTGCCATCTTGTGACACGTTATCATAAGTATCGTCGAAGGAATATTGTTTCCTCGAATTTAAATTATATTTTTACTACTTTTGAATATAACAAAAGTATATCATGTTAAGTACGCATTTGTAACAATTTATTACTATATTAAAATTATTTTCTTTATGGTAACAACAATGTAAAAATAAATTTTTTCCTGTTCATTTACTTTTTGTATCTATTAATAAAAGTTCAGAATCAGTTTTACTATAATGAGTTTAAATATTCAAGTGAAAAATAATAAGGTTTGGACACAAATAAAGCTATCAATGTATGAATTTTTCATTTTTATTATAGAAACAGACAAATTAGAGAACAAGAGTCTCTTGTAATTTAAGTTGTTTTTTGCTTTTTACTTTAACTTGCGCTGCAATGCGATCTAAATCTCTACGACCTTGGCTGGTAAGCTTACGACCACCGATCGGGGCCTTTTCGATAAGCTTAAGTTGCTCCAAACTTTGCAGTGCTTTACGAGCTACACCACCCGCAGATCGACAAAAATGGCTGGGGTGGGTTCCATTACGTTTGCGCCCTCCAAAGATTTTTGTTACTGCTCCTACACCAATGGGACTACGGATGTAAATATGACGTACTAAGGCAGCACATCTTATGTAATACCAATCTGGATCATATGGAGCAAGTTCCTTGAAGCGTGCAGATTTTACAATGTCTACCCATTCTGGAACTCGCATTTTACCAGTCCTAAAATTTACAGAGCATTAGTATATAAATTTCAAAACATTAAAAGATTTGTGAGAAGTAAAAATATAATGTTTTGTTATTCAGTCATAATAGATATTGAAATATGGCAATAACAAATTTTTTGAGGTTAGGTAGATTTATACAAAAACAGTTACTCACTTTTTTAAAAATGCAGCAAAAGCTTTTACAAACTTGTGCTGGTCAACGTCTTTAAGTGTTACAGAAGGCATCTGAAACAAATGTTACAAAACAAAATAATTAATGTGGAAGACGTTGTATCTTCATGCCACATGTATATTATTGTAGCAAGTGCCTAGGTATTATACTAAACATGTCATGTATTTACGTGTATATAGAAGTAGTGCATAAATTGCGTCAACTATTTTGTATTATACGTTATATTACCTTTTCTTACAATAATATGCTAAACTTTACAGAAAAATGTCGAAAGTACGCACCTTTATTCAGAAAGATAACCGGAAAGAGAGAAGCTAAGATGGTGTAAGAAGCAACAAAACTATAAGATGGCTGTACTATTCAGGAAGTGACCACGGAATTTTAATACATAGAAAGGCATTTCGATACCTAAATATTTTTTGGAACTAATCGTGCAAACCTGTATTTGCATAATGAGAATATGAAATATATATCTTATTTTCAACTTTATTAATTTATTTCATTACTTCTCATTTGTATCACAATACAAAAATAGTCATATTCATGACATCGTTTGTACATGAAAACGCTCCATTCGCCTAATATGAATTCTACAAATTGAAATATTGCTCTTACTTATCATTAAATAAGGCGCTTGATATCGAATACTGATATCGCAATCGGCGTAATCATTTTTATTTTTATGCGTACGTTATTTGAATATTGATACACGTCAGTCTGATTGTTGCGACTACAAGTGACAATACTTACTCCGGACAGTATAAAAATTACGCATCCATCAAATCGTTAATATGAGTAACTTTTTGTGTAAAGGTTTGTTCCAACAACCTATAAAATCTTTATTTTCTAAATCTAACTTAATAATTGCGAGGTATTGTAAGAATACAACGTTAACCGAACCAATCCCGTTCTCGAAGGATTTCCTTTTTCGTCAAGTAAGTCAATAACTGCGCATTTGAGTTCAACATCTGTATCATCCATGTACATGAGTGTATAGATCATTACCGTGTTTGTAGCGACATCTAGCGTTGGAGTAATTATATACTAACTGGTTTCAAATAATCGATTCTTTTTAAATTGCACGTTTGCACATGTTGAACATTAATCTTTCATTTATCTGTTTTATGTTGTATAATACGAACAATAATCTGTAATACATATGCTTGGATTCCTATTATACACTTTCATTTCATTATTCATTTTATCGATTATCCAAAAATTTCAAGTGCGACATTTCATTTATTAATACGAATGTTTTTATAAATATTGCAAAGCAAACAATGCTTATACGTTACAATTTTTATCGATACTACTTACCAGCAAGTGATAACTTTTAAATCCTGTTAATTATCATAGACGTATACGTGCTGAGACAAGAGTAATTTTTTAAGTAATTCTAACTTATGAAATGTTAAACCTTCAGACTACTTTAATATTTCTTATTTCTATTAATCAAAAGTGACTGAAAACATAGAAAAAGATAGATATCATTAGAAGTACTTATAAAAAGAAAATGAATAATTATTATGCATATTTTTATTATTTCAAATACTAAAAACAGTATTCATAGAAAAAAATACTACATTATTCAAGGTTATGTAACTACGACATATGATATAACGAATTTCTTATAATTTAAAAAGTCAATTAACTTTTTATAGAATTGCTAATAAAAATTGAAGGGAAGAATGTTAGTAAATTTGAGAGTTAATTGCATTATACGATAATGCGTGTTCCAGAATTTTCAAAGTGTCAAAATGAATTATTAGATGCATAAACAAAGATAATATCGACAAGGTATTTTAAAAGCACTTGTATTATCCAGTCACAGCAGTCTAGTAAAAGTATTACAATAAACTAATAATGGAATGGCGTATTTACGTGTAAATAATAATAATTTTGTAAAAAAAAAAAACTAGAATTTTAGTTTTCTTCCGGTTAACGTAATTTTTTAAAATTTTACTTAATGCTATCACATATGTAGTTATAGACAAGCATTTTTAATTGACGAAAAAAATTAGAATTGTTTAATTGTAAATCTACTGAAAATTTGATTCAAATTCAAATCTTTCGTAAATCGTTTTGAACGAATGTTCTGAAACTCATTTTAGCGCATCTTTGTAATTTTACTTTAATTTTTAATAAAAATTCTTAGATGTTCGATCCCGTGTCCTGCACATACACATATCTATTGGCTGACATCACAGGCAAAACAGCAGTTTTAATTGATCCAGTCATGGAATGGGCAGAACGGGATAAAGCTGTTATCTCGGAACTGGGACTAATATTAAAATATGCTAGTAAGTGGAGAGTACAGTCACATATTTGTAGAAACAATCTTCTGTTCAATCGCGGATTGTAACTATCCAGATAGGACACGACGTTTTAGAAATGTTCATTTTTAATTAATTGAAATTGGAATCAAGTAGAAAATTTAACAACAATTTATCTTCAAAACGTTTTACGTTTTATAGGGAAAAAGGATTGAAATGTACAGCTTTAACCTATGCTGTCTTTTAAAACGGCCTATAAAATAAAATTCTTTATTTTATTACAATTTTCAATTGATGTTGTACAAAGGAGAAGCAGCCAGAATTGTGTTTGTTTACAAGGTTGAGCGCTTAAATGCTTTATTCGGCTGGCTTGTTACGACTACAACGAACGAACAAATTCAATTGCCGATTAATTGTTCCGATCTGATTATATTGCTCTAGAGAAATGTACGAGAATTAAAGGTTGTACTCAATGAAACGTACAATTCAGCCATTTCATTTTCTGCGTTTTCTTTTTTTTTATATATCTCTATAAAAAACATTCGCATCAGTTAAAACGTAGCAGCGAGTAATTTATTAGTTCAACGAAGATCTTGAAATTTTCTGTCCCACTTATTATTGCGTGTAATTCGAAGAAAAATTATATCGAACTTTTACTTCATACCATGCGTTATCCTGCACGTTATTATTTTTCTTGTTCAGTTGTCGTCTAAACTTTCTTGTCGTATTTTCGAAGTTTGCACCGCGGTTTTAATTGAAAAACTTAATAATTAAAATGGAGCTCTCTGGCGCATGTTTATGTTTATCATTAGCTGTTGGTAAAATTAACGAAAGGGACTGTAAAACCTCTGGCGAACTATTTTCGTTCCCGGGCAATTTTAATATTAAAATCAATTTCGAGGGTGATGGATGACGTGTGGGATGAAAAGTGCTATATGGTGACCGATAACAGTTCGAGTAAACGTCATCTTTTTCCAGTAAATACGCATATGCACGCTGATCATATCACCGGAACAGGAAGGTTGAAATGTTTGTTACCTGGTTGCCAGTCAATGATATCACGTAGCAGCGGCGCTAAGGCCGATATACTCTTGAATCCCGGTGACGAAATTAGCTTCGGTAGGCATCATTTACGGATACTGTCTACACCTGGTCACACCGAAGGTAATATACATTTTTCATCGATTAATCTCTATCGGGTAAATATTTTTCAACCGAAAATCTAATCTTACGAGTATCTAATAAAATATTCTATTAAAACCTTCACACGACCTATGTTTATCTAACATTTTTTTTTTTTTACATATACTCATGGAACGTACTGACAAAGTTTCATCTGAAAAAACTGGGACACCGTAACATTCTTTTCTTATTTACACCCGTAGAACATACTGACACAATTTGATGTGAAAAAATAGGGATACTCTGTGCAATGTTTGTAGTATCTACAAATAGGATTTCTTCAATTAAACTTTCATTCTTTTTCCTTTTCTATAAATCTAAATTTACAACGAACTATGATATTTTCAGTTGTACCGGTGTGTTGGTGTATTTTTTAATGGACAAATTTTTATTTGAATAGGTTGCGTTACT